>NC_053500.1:54230924-54407139 GCF_905171775.1 Rana temporaria | reverse complement strand
TTCCGAAAACTGGGCAAGCTCATAGGGCCAGATTTACGTAGAATCGAGGCGGCGTAACGTATCGTAGATACGTTACACCGCCGCAATTTTTCATCGCAAGTGCCTGATTCACCAAACACTTGCGTGAAAAATTACGCCGGCGGCCTCCGGCGTAAGCCCGCGTAATTTAAAGGGGCGTGTGCAATTTAACTAAGGCGCGCTCCCGCGCCGGACCTACTGCGCATGCTCCGTTTCGAAATTCCCGCTGTGCTTTGCGCGAAGTGACGTCATTTTTTCGAACGGCGACGTGCGTAGCGTACTTCCGTATTCCCGGACGTCTTGTGCAAACTACGTTGATTTTTAAATTTCGACGCGGGAACAACGGCCATACTTTATACAGCACATACGTGTGCTGTGTAAAGTTAAGGCACCAAAAACGACGACTAACTTGGCCCATAGAGACTTATCCAAAGTGACTTGGAGCTGTGATAGCTGCAAAAAGTGGCTCTACAAAGTATTGACTTCAGGGGGGTGAATTGTTATGCACATTTACTTTTTCGGCTATTGTGTACTATTTGTTGTTTGCTTCACAATAAAAAAAAACATCTTCAAAGTTGTGGGCATGTTCTGTAATTGAAATGATGCAAAGCCTCAAACAATCTGTGTTAATTCCAGGTTGTGAGGCAACAAAACACAAAAAATGCCAAGGGGGTGAGTACTTTTGCAAGTTACTGTATATTACATTTTTATTTTTGGGTTTAGGGACACTTTAGTTAAGGGGTGTGAAACTCAATTTCATTGCGGGCTGCATCAGCATTATGGAGGCCCTCAAAGGGCCAGTTGTATCTGTAAGACTAGATGTCCAGAGCAACCCACTCCCCCTTGTCAAGGGCCCCCCCACCTCTATCAGAAGCCAAGAATCCCCCATCATCCCTTACATCTCAGTGCACCCCTTTACCTTGTGCTGCTGCCAGGAAGAAGCTGGGGGTGGAGCTGGGAAGCAGAAAGTGCAGAGTCTGGAGGAGGACTGGAGTCACCTGCTGGAGTCTGCTGAATGCTGAGACCAGGGGAGGTGGAGATGAGGGGGTGCTGCACAGAAAAGCACAGTATCTGGTGAAGGGGTGTTGTCCTCCTCTTTGCTGCCGACTGCTAAGACAAGGTGTGGATGGAGATGAGGAGGATGCCACAGCTGCAGGTGAGATGTGAGGGCCACATGAAATTGCGGCTAAATTCAGCCTGCGGGCCTTGTATTTGACACATGTGGTCTAGTTCTGTAATATTCATTGGCTGAATGTTAGAAACATTATCGCAAGGTGGCCGAAACATCCTTGTATTTTTTTTCTACAATATGTATGTAAAGCACTGCATAAATTGTTGGCGCTATAATAGTACCTGTAATAAATAAAACATAAATACATTTCTATACCATCAGCTCTATCTGGTGGCCAAAATTTTGTATAGGGTTTTAAAACACCTCAAATCGAAATTATACTGTATTTTGGCCACTAGATGGAGCTGACGATACAAGAAACAATTTATTAACCACTTCCATACCGGGCACTTACGACCCTTCCTGCCCAAGCCAATTTTTAGCTTTCAGCACTGTCGCACTTTGAATGACAATTGCGCGGTCGTGCTACACTGTACCTAAACAATTTTTTTATCATTTTGTTCCCACAAATAGAGCTTTCTTTTGGTGGTATTTGATCACATCTGCGGTTTTTATTTTTTGCGCTATAAACAAAAGAAGAGTGACAATTTAAAAAAAAAAACACAATTTTTTACTTTTTTATTTAATAAATATCACAATTTAAAAAAAAAAAAAAACGTTTTTTTTTCCTCAGTTTAGGCCGATATGTATTCTTCTACATATTTTTGGTAAAAAAAATCGCAATGATCATATATTGATTGGTTTGCGCAAAAGTTATAGCGTTTACAAAATAGCTGATAGATTTATGGCATTTTTAGTTTATTAATTTTTTTTACTAGTATTGGCGGCTATTTGCGATTTTTTTACTGTCACCGTGACATTGCGGCGAACACATCGGACACTTTTGACACGTTTTTGGCGCCATTCACATTTATACAGCGATTAATGCGATAAAAATGCACTAATTACTGTATAAATGTGACTGGCATTCAAGGGGTTAACACTAGGGGGTGAGGGAGGGGTTAATATGTATACCTAAACTGTGTTCTAACTGTGGGGGAAGGGGGGTGACTGGGGGAGGTGACCGATCTGTGTCCCTATGTACAAGGGACACAGATCGGTCTCCTCTCTCCCCTGACAGGACGTGGAGCTCTGTGTTTACACACAGAGCTCCACGTCTTGTCCCTGTAGCCGCCGATCGCGAGTGCCTGGCGGACATCGCGACTGCCAGGCACGCGCATCGGCATCTCTGGGACGCGCCGGGCGCGCGCGCGCCCCCCAGTGGCCGCAAGAATACAGGACGTCAATTGACGTCCTGTTGAATTTTCAGAGTCACCATGGAGCCGTCATTTGACGATGGCCCGGTGCTCTAGTGGTTAAAAGAAGTATGTGGAAATTTTGGCCCGCTTGCATGAATGTTTCAGACATTTGGCCAAAGAATATTTTTATTTTATAAATAGACCCCTTAAGGTGTTCTTACTTATTGGGTGTTGTCGGTGTATTTTCATATATGTTAATAAAGATGTCATGACTTTCATGTGTCTTATGGCTATTGATTCATTATAGGGTATTCTGTTTTTTTACCCTAAAGATAATATGAGTTGAAATGCCAGGACACATTTGTGCACTTTCTTCCTCATCATGTTACATTGGATTCCAATAGAGACTACAGATGGTCCTTTCAACATACCTTACACAGGCATCGTCCATAGTTGCTACTAGAGGTGAGCTTGGGCTTCCTCTACCTGAAAATGAAAGTTGTGTTTTTTTTTTTTTTTGTTCCTAATCAGCTGTGGGCCAGGTCATTCTCTACCCAACAACAAAGGGGAAGGATGCTGTTTGTTGTTTGTGTCCTTGTATGGACATACAGTGGGTACGGAAAGTATTCAGACCCCCTTAAATTTTTCACTCTGTTATATTGCAGACATTTGCTAAAATCATTTAAGTACATTTTTTTCCTCATTAACCACTCGCCGCCTGCCAATGACAAATTGACTTAGGCAAAGTGGTTTCAATATCCTGAGTGGACGTCATAAGACGTCCTCAGGATATTGAGCCGCTGCACGCCCCCGGGGGAGCGCATCGCGGCGATCGTTGCTGCAGGGTGTCAGTCTGACACCCCGCAACACCGATCTAGGTAAAGAGTCTCTCACGGAGACTCTTTACCACGTGATCAGCCGTGTCCAATCACGGCTGATCACGATGTAAACAGGAAAAGCCGGTAATCGATTATCAGCACAGCCCCCCCCGAGGATGCCCACTGGACCACCAGGAATGCCCACTGGACCACCAGGGATGCCCACTGGACCACCAGGGATGCAAAAAAAAAAGGTATGCCACCCTAGACCACCAGGGATGACAATGACACAAAAAATGGATGCCAATCAGTGCCCGCAATGGATGCCAATCAGTGCCCACAATGGGCATCACTGATTGGCAGGCATTGTTTGGCACTGTTGGCATCCATTAGTACAGCACATATGATAGTGCCACCTATCAGTGCCCATCTATGCCCATCCGTGCCACCTATCAGTGCCCATCCATGCTGCCTATCTGTGCCCATCCATGCTGCCTATCTGTGCCCATCCATGCCGCCTATCTGTGCCCATCGATGCCGCCTATCTGTGCCCATCCATGCCGCCTATCCATGCCCATCCATGCCGCCTATCCGTGCCGCCTATCAGTGCCCATCAGTGCCGCCTTATCAGTGCAGTACCATCAGTGAAGGAGAAAACGTACTTATTTACAATGTTTTATAACAGAAACAAAAAAAATACATTTTTTTCCCTAAATTTTTGGTCATTTTTTTTGAAGAAAATAAAAATCCCAGAGGTGATCAAATACCACCAGAAGAAAGCTCTATTTGTGGGTACAAAATTATAAATATTTTGTTTGGGTACAGTGTAGCATGACCGCGCAATTGTCATTCAAAGTGCAACAGCGCTGAAAGCTAAAAATTGGTCTGGGTGGGAAGGTGTATAAGTGCCCGGTATGGAAGTGGTTAATGTACATACAGCAGCCCATATTGACAGAAAAACACAGCATTGTTGATTTTTGCAAATTTAATAAAAAAGAAAAACTGAAATATCACACGGTCCTAAGTATTCAGACCCTTTGCTCAGTATTTAGTAGAAGCCCCTTTGATCTAATACAGCCATGAGGAGAAAGATGCAACAAGTTTTTCACACCTGGATTTGGGGATCCTCTGCCATTCCTCCTTGCAGATCCTCTCCAGTTCTGTCAGGTTGGATGGTAAACGTTGGTGGACGTCCATTTTTAGGTCTCTCCATAGATGCTTCATTTGGGTTTAAAGCGGAGGTTCCGCGACCAATCGTTTTTTTTCTCTTTGTGTTTAATCAGTGGTGTTATTTATCTGAATTGAGTACTCACTTTTTCAGTGTCTTGCAACATCACCCATCCGTTTTGATAGTAAAGATAAACTTATATTTTTCGTTCTCGGCATTTGCCATTTTGCTTGTGGGCATTGTGAACCCCACAAGCAATTACTTCCTGGAAGTGGTGAATCGGCTCCCGGCATCCACCGTTCTTTCCCAGGCATGTCCACTCTTTACGGCCACCTGCGCCGCAAACATCCTGGTTGTCATCACAACGGGCGGCGTCATTGAAAGTACACGCCCCTGTTGTGATGCCATTCACAGCTTGAGAAACATGAGCCTGCGCTCCCAGTATACACTGCGGTGCGGCGGAGACGCCTATTCCCGTGGGAGTGAGATTAATGAAAACGATAATTCTAAAAAAGGTATCTACATAAAAAAAATAAAACCGGCCAATTTTATATCCTACATCTCCACTGATGCGGTGGAGACAGTGTTTTGCTTTAGGTGAACCTCTGCTTTAAGTCAGGGCTCTGGCTGGGCCATTCAAGAACAGTCACGGAGTTGTTGTGAAGCCACTCCTTCATTATTTTAGCTGTGTGCTTAGGGTCATTGTCTTGTTGGAAGGAAAACCTTCGGCCCAGTCTGAGGTCCTGAGCACTCTGGAGAAGGTTTTTGTCCAGGATATCCCTGTACTTGGCCGCATTCATCTTTCCCTCGATTGCAACCAGTTGTCCTGTCCCTGCAGCTGAAAAACACCCCACAGCATGATGCTGCCACCACCATGCTTCACTGTTGGGACTGTATTGGACAGGTGATGAGCAGTGCCTGGTTTTCTCCATACATACCGCTTAGAATTAAGGCTAAAAAGTTCTATCTTGGTCTCATCAGACCAGAGAATCTTATTTCTCACCATCTTGGAGTCCTTCAGGTGTTTTTTTTTAGCAAACTCCATGCAGGCTTTCATGTGTCCTTCACTGAGGAGAGGCTTCCATCGGGCCACTCTGCCATAAAGCCCCGACTGGTGGAGGGCTGCAGTGATGGTTGACTTTCTACAACTATCTCCCATCTCCCGACTGCATCTCTGGAGCTCAGCCACAGTGATCTTTGGGTTCTTCTTTACCTCTCTCACCAAGGCTCTTCTACCCCGATAGCTCAGTTTGGCCAGACGGCCAGCTTTAGGAAGGGTTCTGTTCGTCCCAAACGTCTTCTATTTAAGGATTATGGAGGCCACTGTGCTCTTAGGAACCTTAAGTGCAGCAGAAATGTTTTTGTACCCTTGGCCAGATCTGTGCCTTGCCACAATTCTGTCTCTGAGCTCCTCAGGCAGTTCCTTTGACCTTATGAATCTCATTTGCTCCGACATGCACTGTGAGCTGTAAGGTCTTATATAGACAGGTGTGTGGCTTTCCTAATCAAGTCCAATCAGTGTAATCAAACACAGCTGGACTCCAATGAAGGTGTAGAACCATCTCAGGGATGATCAGAAGAAATGGACAGCACCTGAGTTATATGAGAGTCCCAGCAAAGGGTCTGAATACTTAGGACCGTGTGAGATTTCAGTTTTTCTTTTTTAACCACTTAAGACCCGGACCAAAATGCAGGTAAAGGACCTGGCCAGTTTTTGCGATTCGGAACTGCGTCAATTTAACTGACAATTGCGCGGTCGTGCGACGTGGCTCCCAAACAAAATTGGCGTCCTTTTTTTCCCACAAATAGAGCTTTCTTTTGGTGGTATTTGATCACCTCTGCGGTTCTTATTTTTTGCGCTATAAACAAAAATTAGCGACAATTTTGAAAAAAATTCAATATTTTTTTCCTTTTTGCTATAATAAATATCCCCCAAAAATATATAAAAAATCTATTTTTTTTCCTCAGTTTAGGCCGATACGTATTCTTCTACCTATTTTTAGTAAAAAAAAATCGCAATAGGCGTTTATCGATTGGTTTGCACAACATTTATAGTGTTTACAAAATAGGGGATAGTTTTATTGCATTTTTATTAATAATTTTTTTTTACTACTAATGGTGGCGATCAGCGATTTTTTTCGTGACCGCGACATTATGGCGGACACATCGGACAATTTTGACACATTTTTGGGACAATTGTCATTTTCTCAGCAAAAAATGCATTGTTTACTGTGAAAATGACAATTGCAGTTTGGGAGCTAACCACTAGGGGGCTCTGAAGGCGTTAAGTGTGACCTCATATGTGTTTCTAACTGTAGGGGGGCAGGGCTGAACGTGTGACGTCATTGATCGTGCTTCCCTATATCAGGGAACACACGATCAATGACAGCGCCACAGTGAAGAACTGGGAAGCTGTGTTTACACACAGCTCTTCTCGTTCTTCAGCTCTGGGTACCGATCGCGGGACTCCAGCGCCGATCGGGTCCGCGGGTCTCTGCGGCCGCGGTCATGGAACTTCGGCCCGCGACCCACGGCTGGGAACTTACAGGTACGTGCTTGTGCCCAGCCTTGCCATTCTGCCGACGTATATGTGCAGGAGGCGGTCCTTAAAGCGGTGGTTCACCCTACTTAACAACATTATAGCATTACATTCGGCATCGTAGCGCGAGCTACAGTATGCCGGTCTTACATTTTTTATCCCCGTACTCACTGTGCTATTGATCATTGAAGATTCCGACTCCCGCGGGGAATGGGCGTGCCTATGGAGAGGGAGGATGATTGACGGCCGGCTCTGGCACGTCACGCTCCCCGAAGACAGCCGGAGTAGGTCTCGGCTCTTCACGGCGCCTGTGCACAGGCTATGCGCAGGCGCCGTGAAGAGCCAAGCCTATTTCGGCTATTTCCGGAGAAGCGTGACGTGCCAGGGCCGGCCGTCAATCACCTTCTCTCACCATAGGAACGCCCATTCCCCGGAATCTTCAATGTGGAATAGCACAGTGAGTACGGGGATAAAAAATGTAAGACCGGCATACTGTAGCTCGCGCTACGATGCCGAATGTAATGGTAAAATAAAAACATTTTTTTTTTTTTTTTTTAATAGGGTGAACCCCCGCTTTAAGTGGTTATTAAATCTGCAAAAATTTCAACAATTCTGTGTTTTCTGTCAATATGGGGTGCTGTGTGTGCATTAATGAGGAAAAAATTAACTTAAATGATCTTAACAAATGGCTGCAGAGTGAAAGAGTGAAAAATTTAAGGAGGTATGAATACTTTCCGTACCCACTGTATGTCCTATTTAGTGAATGCCATTGGCTAAATATGGGCATTTGTCCATAGAAGGGCACTAATGTCACCAGTATTCCCTTTCTTTGTTACGTGTGCTGCAGACCATGTACCAGTAATGATCTGTCCTGCTGCAGCTGATTGAAATAAAAAAAAAGATTGTGAGTAGGATGTTGGGAGAGAGATGAGCTCAGAAGATGCCCAAGATCATCTCTAGTTGGCCTCTTTCAGGAACCCTGTCCTGATAAATGTTTAAGGCCTGAATCACACTAGTGCGTTGCGTTTTGGAGCTCCGTTGTCTTTGCGAATTTCTCTATAAGGTGTTCTGCAGATCAACTGCGTTTTAGCTGCGGATCAGGTGCGAATTTGGAGACCTGGGAGAGGGGAGGGGGAGGGGGGTAGTGTATTGAGTTGAATGAGACAAATACTGAAGAGAAATGAACACATCTGCGAATTCAGCTGCGTACCCATAGAAGATAATGGGACTGAATTCGCACCTGAGCCGCACCGCAAGACATAAAAAACGCACACGGTTTGGAGGCAATGCGCAGTGCGAATGCATCGCACATATGTGAACCAGCCTCATTGAAAACAATGTATTTTTAAATGTCCTGCGAATTGGATGCGGTTTAAGCCGCACTTAATTCGCATAGGTGTGAACCTGGCCTAAATGTTATGCTCTCCGTTCTGTGGGCTGTGTGCAGGTGCTGTGAATTTTCTTATCAGACTGCTGCTGGGATGTAGGCTACAAGTTCCTATGAAGTGTAAAGCCTCATACACACGATTGGATTTTTATCAGGCGTAGGATTTTTGTCCGAAAGGCGTTGGCCATGAACTTGTATTGCATACAAATGGCAAAGAATTATCAGCCAACAAACACAAAACGATGTGGGTTTTTCAGCTCTTTAGCGCCACCCTTTGGGCAATTTCTGTGAATGTTGTGTTATGATGAGCATTGCTTCTGAGCATGCGTGTTTGTACTTTGGAATTTTTTCCGATAGACTTCTGTACACACGATCGGATAATCCGACACGACACATTTGTTGTCTGAATTTTTTTTTAATGCATGCTATCCAACATTTGTTGTCGGAAATCCGACAATTGTCCGATGAAGCATACAAGCGGTTGGAATTTCTGACAACAGCCTTCCATCACACAATTCCTGACGGAAAATCCGATCGCGTGTACGAGGGACCCGGTGCGCGTGCCCGGCGGCCGCGATGTTCGCCGGGCACCCGCGATTGCCCGCAAACACGGCAGGACCATGGATCTGTGTGTGTATACACACAAATCCATGTCCTGTCAGCGGTGAGGAGACAGATGTGTGTTCCCAGTATAGAGAAACACACATCGATCTCCTCCCCTTCTGAGTCCCCCTCCCCCTACAGTTAGAACACACTTTAGGGAACATATTTAACCCCTTTAGCACCCCCTAGTGTTAACCCCTTCCCTGCCAGTCACATTTACACAGTAATCAGTGCAGTTTTATAGCACTAATCGCTGTGTAAATGTGAATGGTCCCAAAAATGTGTCAAAAGTGTCCGATATGTCCGCCGCAATGTCACGGTCACTATAAAAATCGCAGATCGCCGCCATTATTAGTAAAAAAATTGAAATAAATACAAATTCCATAATTCTATTCCCTATAGAATACATATTGGTCTAAACTGAGGAAACATAAAAAAAATAAAAAAATTATGATATTTAATAAATCAAAAAGTAAAAAGATATTGGCCCAGATTCACGTAGAGCGGCGCATCTTTAGACCGGCGTAGCGCATCTCATCTGCGCTACGCCAACATAAATCAGTGAGGCAAGAACAGTATTCACAAAGCACTCGCTCCCAACGTTGCGCCGGCGTAACGTAAATTGGCCGGTGTAAGCCCGCCTAATTCAAAGTAGGAAGGAAGTGGGCGTGATCTATTTAAATGAAGCTTGACCCCATGCAAATGATGGGCCGAACGAACGGCGCATGCGCGCGCATGCTCAGAATCACGTTGAATTTACTCCCTAAGATACTACGGCTCAATGCCTACGACATGAATGTAACCTACGCCCAGCCCCATTCACGTACGACTTACGTAAACAACGTAAAATACAACGGCTGTTCCGAACTCCATACCTTTGCATGGGATGCGCCTCCTTATATGTGGAATAACTTTACGTCGGACGTACGCCTTGCGTAAACAGCGTAGATTACTGCGACGGGCGCAAGTACGTTTGTGAATCGGTGTATCTAGGTAATTTACATATTTGATGCGTAAATCAATGGAAGCGCCCCTTGCGGCCAGCGTAAATATGCGCCCAAGATACGACGGCGTAGGAAACCTACGTCGGTCGGAGGAAGCCAAATTTCAGGCGTATCTTACTTGCAGAATCAGGCGTAGAGATACAACGGCGCATCCGTGCACTTACGCGGCGTATCAGTAGATACGTCGGCGTAAGTCTTTTTGAATCCGGGCCATTGTGTTTTTTTCAAAATTGTCGCTCTTCTTTTGTTTATAGCGCAAAAAATAAAAACCTGCAGAGGTGATCAAATACCACCAAAAGAAAGCTCTATTTGTGAGGGAAAAAAAGAACGTAAATTTTGTTTGGGAGCCACGTCGCACGACCGCGCAATTGTCATTCAAAGTGCGACAGCGCTGAAAACTAAAAATTGGTCTGGGCAGGAAGGGGCAGAAAATGCCCTGTATGGAAGTGGTTAAACAAAAAATAAAAAAACTGCAAGTTTTCTCTCCTACAACATGAATCAATAGTGAACAAAATCATTGACTGTATAAAGGATATAAAAACAATGTAATTCTCTGTTAAACCTTTTGAGAAGGAAGAAATAATATCTTTTGACATTATGTCATGAGTGGAAGGTGGTGTAAGGGTCACAATGAATCATTTGTTTCCCAACTTTTAATGAATCACATATATCCTGAAATACTATAAACCAACTATTTCCAAAGCAAGAACCATAGATATGCACATTTTTGGGTTGTTAAGACCTGATAACACCAAGATGAGTCACACGATAAACAGTTGAATAATTGTTCTCCAGATGAAACCTGTCTGTGAATAGAACCTATTGTGAAGACTTGTTTATCCAGCTCAACTCTAAAATATAATCTAAATATTAATGGAGTCTGTCCAAAGTTCATTTCAATCACTTAAAGCAAACCTATAAACTCATTCTACCCAGTAGTATTTCAGAAAATATATGACATTCAAATAATATAAATTATATTCCATCTCACAGATATAATCGTGATCTCAATATCTACTAGTGCAATAGTTATTCTGTAGAACATAAAAATATATTTAGGTAGATTCAGGTAGAGTTAGGCCGGCGTATCAGTAGATACGCCGACCTAACTCAGAATCTTCACCGACCTATGTTTAAGTGTATTCTCAAACAGAGATACGCTTAAACATATCTAAGATACGACGGCTTGCGCCGTCCTATCTTAGGTTGCAATATTTCTGCTGGCCGCTAGGTGGTGCTTCCATTGCGGTCGGCGTAGAATATGCAAATCACTAGATACGCCTATTCATGAACGTACGCCCGGCCGCCGCAGTACATTTACGCCGTTTACGTAAGAGATAGGCCGCCTAAAGTTAAAGCTGGGCCCTAGGTGGCCTAGCCAATGTTAAAGTATGGCCGCCGTTCCCGCGTCGAAATTCGAAATTTTTACGTCATTTGCGTAAGTCGTCCGTGAATAGGGATTTACGTCGTTTACGTCCACGTCGAAATCAATAGGCCCGTGCGGCGTACTTAGCCGCAATGCACACTGGGAAATGTAGGCGCCCGGCGCATGCGCAGTTGAAGAAAAACGTCAAAAACGTCAGGTCAAGCTCCATTAACATAAAACACGCCCCCTTAGACAAATTTGAATTAGGCGCCCTTACGCCCGCCCACTTTAGGCTACGCCGCCGTAACTTAGCAGGCAAGTATATTGTGAATCATGTACTTGCCTCGCTAACTTACGGCGGCGTAGCTTAAATGCCTTAAGCTACGCCGCCTTAAAGCTGCGGCCAGGTATGTGAATCTACCTAATATTATTTAGACTTGGAGCATATTGGAAGTAAGAATTGTTTGTAGTATACCTATCATGTTTGTGAATGACATATATACAGTATATCGTGACCATGTCTACAAAAAAATAATATATATATAAGCATTTGTTTTTACCTAGATAAATCTCGGTAAGATAGATAGATAGATACTCATAGTACATATATACAAGAGTAATACATTTATTCATATACAATAATTAAATGTTATCCCGTACACATGTGCAGGATTTCCGACGGGAAAAGTCAGAAATCCTGAGGGGAAAGCCGAGAACCTGCTCAGTCAGTCTTTCCCCCTACACACGGCCAGTTTTCCCGACAAGAAAACTGCGATGGAGCTTTGGTCGGGAATCCCGGCCGTGTGTATGCTCCATGGCAGTTTTTCCCATAGGACCTGATTTCTTTTTATGAAGAGGTAAGTAAAACCTTGGACAGAGGCCTGGCTGTGGACGTGGTATACTTGGATTTTGCAAAAGCGTTTGATACAGTTCCGCACACACGGCTCATGTGTAAGGTAAAGTCTACAGGATTGGAAATATCAGTTTGTAAATGGATAGAAAACTGGCTGAAAGACAGAATTCAGAGAGTCGTGGTTAATGATTCTTACTCTGAATGGTCTAAGGCAGTGGTCCCCAACCTTTTTGGCACCGGGGACCAGCTGCTTGGAAGATAATTTTTCCAATGCCCGGTTGGGGATGGCATGCGGGGGGTAAGCGATTTTTCGCAGGCAATTTGTCAGCACATTATTTCTATTTATTACATTGTAGTAATAAATAAAGTTAAACCCACCATAATGCAGAATCAGTGGGAGCTTTGAGCGTGTCACTTGCCACGCTGCCTTCCACCAGATGCGGATTGTCACTTGCCATGCTGCCTGCCACCAGATGCGGATTGTCACTTGCCATGCTGCCTGCCACCAGATGTGGATTGTCACTTGCCATGCTGCCTGCCACCAGATGCGGATTGTCACTTGCCATGCTGCCTGCCACCAGATGTGGTAAGGCCCCAACAGATGAAGCTAGTGCCCCCACTAAGCCCTGATCACACTCACCCTGTCACTGGTAGGGTTGTCATACTCTGGGCTCCCCCATTAACCTCCCTGGCGGTATGATTCTTTCAGAAAAAACATGCTGAAAGCGGTACCATTATTTGCAAGGAAATTTGGCGTTTTATATTGTAGGCCTGTAATTTTTAGAAATAACTCACTTAAATCTGACCAAACAAGATTCTAATAGGCATCCCTGGTATGACATTTTTTTAAAAACAAAATTATAAATTATAATATAATAAATAACTATAAATAATTATAACAAATAATATAATTATAATAAAAATTATTCAATAATGTAATCAAATCAAAATCACTGAAATTTGCTCAGTTGCAGAATTGTCGTTGTCATTATTTTTTTTTTTTATGACGAATTTCCCCACAAATCGCTATCGCACAATTCTGCAAGTGATTATAATTTATTATCGCTGTTTTCTAGCTGATCTAAAACTATTTTTGACATAAAGGGACACTTTTGGTTGCTATGGACAATCTACAGTTTGCAGGGAGAAAAAAAGGTTTTTATTATATAAAATGACATGCAGGACACTGGGCAGACCACTAGGGACAAGGGGGGTGTGTTTTTTTTTTACATACAGTACTGTAATCTATAAGATTACAGTATACTGTATGTAATGTGTTTGTTTACTTTTTTGAATTTGGCGCCGTTCTCCGTCCCCGTGCGTCGTAACGTCGCAGGGAACGGAGATCGGCGGCACAGGAGGACGCTGTGTGAATCGAGCGAGGTCCCGCTCGCTCACACAGCGCGGTGGCATCGCTGGATCCAGGGACAAGGTAAGTAAACACTCCCTGTACATCCAGCGAGGCGAGCCCGAGTCTGACTCGGGGTTACCGATCCTAGCACAAAAATCGAACCCCGAGTCAGACTCGGGAACACCGCTCAGGAGGTTAACAGTACTGTCGTCTGCCCCTATTTATATCATAACCCCACATTACAGTCCTCAGTCCCCCCCACACATTACAGTCCTCAGTCTTCCCCCCCCCACACACATTACAGTCCTCAGCCTCCCCCCCCCCAAACATTACAGTCCTCAGTCCCCCCCACACATTACAGTCCTCAGCCTTCCCCCCCAAACATTACAGTCCTCAGTCTTCCCCCACACACATTACAGTCCTCAGCCTCCCCCCCCCCCCCACACATTACAGTCCTCAGCTTTCCCCCTCACACATTACAGTCCTCAGCCTTCCCCCCCACACATTACAGTCCTCAGCCTTCCCCCCCCACACATTACAGTGCTCAGCCTTCCCTCCCCCACACATTACAGTCCTCAGCCTCCCCCCCCCACACATTACAGTCCTCAGTTCCGTCCCCCACACATTACAGTCCTCAGTTCCGTCCCCCACACATTACAGTCCTCAGTTCCGTCCCCCACACTCAGAGACAGATCGGAGGGAGGCACAGCATGAGTAGAAAAGTTGCAGGGAGGGAGACGGGACAATTCTGGATGGAGGGCCGAGTTAACAAACAGGTGATTGGCTGCTAGGATGAAGGACAGTCCTAGCAGCCAATCGCCTGTTTGATAACCTCGGGCAGCTCTGCCCTCCACCCAGAATTGTTCCGCCTTCCGCTGTCGGCTCTATGAGGATTACAGAGCGACGCAGGAGGAAGAAAAGTCTCCTCGCGGTCCGAATGGCAGAGTGCCGCGGTCCGCATGTGGGGCTCTCTCATGCCGCCTGGTCGCGGCCCGGCTGCAGAAGTGCCGCGGCCAAGTAGTGGGCCGCGGACCGGGGGTTGACAACCCCTGGTCTAAGGTTATCAGTGGTTCACCCCAAGGTTCAGTGCTGGGACCCTTACTTTTTAATATCTTCATAAATGATATTGGGTCTGAGATCAAAAAGTAACATTTCTGTCTTTGCAGATGACACCAAGCTATGCAGTGAAATATCGTCTTTACAGGATGTCGCCAATTTACAAGCCGACCTCAATGCTCTAATTGGGCGACTAAGTGGCAGATGAGGTTTAATGTTGATAAATGTAAAGTTATGCACTTGGGGGCTAAGAATATGCATGCATCATAACAGTGGCGGCTGGTGCTGCAAATTTTTGGGTGGGCGGGGCCTTAAGGACTGGACCAATATGCTGCTAAATGACCCAAGGGGTTTTTACAATTCGGCACTGCGTCGCTTTAACAGACAATTGCACGGTCGTGCGACGTGGCTCCCAAACAAAATTGGCGTCCTTTTTTCCCCACAAATAGAGCTTTCTTTTGGTGGTATTTGATCACCTCTGCTGTTTTTATTTTTTGCGCTATAAGCAAAAATAGAGCGACAATTTTGAAAAAAAAATCAATATTTTTTACTTTTTGCTATAATAAATATCCCCCAAAAACATATATACATTTTTTTTCCCTCAGTTTAGGCCGATACGTATTCTTCTACCTATTTTTGGTAAAAAAAATCGCAATAAGCGTTTATCGATTGGTTTGCGCAAAATTTATAGCGTTTACAAAATAGGGGATAGTTTTATTATTTTTTTTTTTTACTACTAATGGCGGCGATCAGTGATTTTTTTCGTGACTGCGACATTATGGCGGACAATTTTGACACATTTTTGGGACCATTGTCATTTTCACAGCCAAAAATGCATTTAAATTGCATTGTTTATTGTGAAAATGACAGTTGCAGTTTGGGAGTTAACCACAGGGGGCGCTGTAGGAGTTAGGGTTTACCTAGTGTGTGTTTACAACTGTAGGGGGGTGTGGCTGTAGGACTGACGTCATCGATCGAGTCTCCCTATAAAAGGGATCACTCGATCGATGCAGCTGCCACAGTGAAGCACGGGGAAGCCGTGTTTACATACGGCTCTTCCCGTTCTTCAGCTCCAGGGAGCGATCGCGACGGCGCGGCTATAAACGGATAGCCGCGCCGTCTTCCCGGATCGCTCCCCGCGGGAATCCGACTGCCGCATGTAGCGGGGGGGGGTCCCGATCGGACCCCCGACCCACGTCTAGGCAGGGACGTACAGGTACGCCCATGTGCCTGTACGTGCCATTCTGCCGACGTATATCTACATGCGGCGGTCGGGAAGTGGTTAAGAGAGGTATGGACTCCAGAGAGAGAGAGAGAGAGATCATTTTGCCCCTGTACAAATCATTAGTAAGACCTCATCTGGAATATGCAGTTCAGTTTTGGGCACCAGTTCTCAAAAAGCATATCGGGGAACTGGAGAAAGTGCAGAGAAGGGCAACCAAACTGATAAGAGGCATGGAGGAGCTCAGCTATGAAGAAAGATTAGAGGAACTGAATTTATTAACTCTTAAGAGGAGAATAAGGGGAGATATGATCCACGTGTACAAATATATAAAGGGTCCATATAGTGAACTTGGTGTTGTTGTTCACTTTACGGTCAACACTGAGGACAAGGGGGCACTCTTTACATCTAGAAGAAAGGAGATTTCATCTTCAAATATGGAAAGGTTTCTTCACAGTAAGAGCTGTGAAAATGTGGAACAGACTCCCTCCAGAGGTGGTTCTGGCCAGCTCAGTAGATTGCTTTAAAAAAGGCCTGGATTCTTTCATAAATTTACATAATATAACTGAGTACTAAGATTTGTAGGTAAAGTTGATCCAGGGTAAATCCATGGCCTCACAATCTCCTGACCTCAACATAATTGAAAATCTATGGATAGACCTTAAAAGAGCAGTGCGTGACAGACAGCCCAAAAATCTCAAAGAACTGGAAGACTTTTGTAAGGAAGAATGGGCAAAGATGCCTCAAACAAGAATTGAAAGACTCTTGGCTGGCTACAAAAAGCATTTACAAGCTATGATACTTGCCAAAGGGGGCAGTACAAGATATTAACTCTGCAGAGTGCCCAAACTTTTGCAGACGCCATTTTTTTGTTTTCTGTCATTTTGAAAGTGTAAATGATGGAAATAAAATCTAACTTTTTTTGACATATAAGAATGTCTAATCTGTAATTTGATGCCTTTTGGAGATTTTTCCATCTTTCCTTGGCTTCGTTATGCACATTAATATTTTTTTTTTACCTGGGGTGCCCAAACTTTCGATCCCCACTGTATATGCCGAAGCATGGGGGCATCCTCCCGCAAAAACATTATGCCACATACACACGGTCTGACTTTTCCACAGGCAAGCCTCCGTCGGAATGTCTACCGTATGTACGCGGCATTAGGAGCAAAATCGCTCCTCCGCCCCTAATGCCCCCATGCTTCGGCATATATGCTCTTTTTTTTAACTGTGGTGGTGAAATCACCTCCTACAGCACTGGAGTCACGGCTTTAGATATCGTGGGAGCAAACGCTGTTGCTGTCAAGATAAATAAATCCGTGCAACAGCTGAAAGTCGTACCTGAAAACAGTAAAGTAAATTACATACCTGAAAAGCAAGCATGATAAAACATAATAACAATAAAACATTGCAGAATAGAATACAGTAAAAAAAGAGCACAACAATAGAGAGAGAATAGAGAGGGAGAGAACAATAAAACAACTATTTTTTTATTTTTTTTTATATATTTTTTTGTGTTTTTATTTTTTACTTTTTTTTTACACTTTTTTTTGTAACTGTTCAACATTTCGGTTCCAGGTTTGGGTCTCTGTGAGGGGTTAGCTCGGTAGCGGGGTGTGTGACCCCTTGGATGGGTTCACCACACACTGAATTTTTTACAGACTGGCAGTCGAAGGCGGTTGAAAACAACGTTTCTGGTTTATTTTTCCACTGCTGGGTAGACAGTGCTGGTCATACAGCACAAAACAATAGTCTTTTGATTTTTGATTTTTATCACACAGAAAAATCAATCCTCTTCACAGAAGACTTTCTGGCACTGCTCTCCTACTCACACAAACTCAGGATGTTGCAGCCAATTAGTGGTAATCCTCTAGGCTACTTTATAGAGGCCTTTAATTGCCTCACTCTGAACAGCTGGAGCCTTCCAACGGCCCTTAGCCTTCCTGGCCACATTTGTAGCCGACGCCCGATAACCATCTGTGTATCGTCTAAACAAGGCAGAAATGTATGTCCCGTTTGTGACAACACCCACA
The DNA here is from genome assembly GCF_905171775.1 of Rana temporaria. Taxonomy (NCBI): domain Eukaryota; kingdom Metazoa; phylum Chordata; class Amphibia; order Anura; family Ranidae; genus Rana; species Rana temporaria. The sequence goes on along the minus strand of NC_053500.1, from coordinate 54,389,351 downwards.
GATTTACCTGATTTCCTGTCACAGTCTCTCAAAATGCTATGGCATCTTGGGAGACCCTGTGTAAGTGTGCCTAGCCTGTGAAATGCTGTACCCTACGCTAAAACTTCACTCGTGTGTGTAAGCGTAAAAAACACATGCCAATGCAGAGACCAGGATTGCCAGGACAGGCGGGACAATAATGGGTGTCACACCTATATCCCTGCTTGCTACAGACACAACATCTTCTTTGGGGGGCTCGTTGGGTAGGGGTACTCTCGAGGACAAAAGGAAAATGCCTCTCATGCAGTCGGCTTACTGCATTTGGTTGGGAATGGTGAGGTGCAGAACCGCCTGCATACAGGAGTTCTAAGATGATCTCATCCTGGAATTTAAGAAAGGATCCAGTCTGTCCTGAAGCTATATGACATGAGCATTCAGTAATGCCAATTGAAATAAGTACAGAGACACTTTTTTGTACCAGCGACTCGCCTTACGGGCAATATGATACAGCGCCAACAACTGGTCGTTGTGGTCCACCCCTCCCATATTTTTGGTATATTGGTGGACACAGAGGGGTTTCTTCACAACACCAGCCGCTGTACGAATTTGTACTGTCGTGTCTGCGTGAAGGGTGGTAAGAACAAAAACATTCTTATTGTCCCGCCACTTCACAGCGAGCAAATTTTTACACCTTGAGCAGGCTCTCTCCCCCAGCCTAAGACGGGAATCTACAAGCCACTGGGAAAAGCCCCGGCAAATAGGTCGCACGGTGCCACATGCTCCAATCTGATGATCAAATAAGTGAATAAAAGTGGCACGCTCGTGTAATAATTGTCCACATACAAGTGGTACCCCTTTCCGAATAAGGGTGACACCAAGTCCCAAACAATCTTGCCAGTGCTCCCTATGTAATCTGGGCAGTCCTCCGGCTCTACCTGACTATCTTTTCCCTCATAAACCATAAAGCTTCATGTATAGCCTGTTGCCCTGTCACAGAGCTTATAGAGCTTGACCCCGTATCTGGCAGGCTTGCTGGGAAGGTACTGCTTGAAAGACAAGCGCCCAGAAAATTTAATTAGGGACTCATCAACACAGACAACTTGATGGGGAGTATTCAAGGCTGCAAAATGTTTGTTGAAGTGGTTTATGAGGGACCGAATTTTGTAGAGTCGGTCGTACTCAGGGTCTATTGAAATGCAAGAACCGCAGGATCGCCTCGTATCGTTTCCTGGACATGGAAGCAGAGACCACAGGCATATGGTCATGTGGACTTGTGGACCAATAAGTCCGCAACTTAGGAAATTGGTGTATGCCCATGTTGAGGCAAAGGCCCAGAAAGGTTTTAAATTCGAAAACCGTAAGTGGTTTCCATTCTCTGGCAAGGACGGACTGGGGATTAACGGCAATGTAATTTTTTAAATCAGAAAAGGTGTTTATTGAAAAAAGAACGATACAATATTACAAACATACACGTAACATTGTGCAGCAGAAAGAATACCGGGTACAGGCTTTATCCTAACACATTTCTCTTCTCATACAAAAGGTTACTGAACAAGGTATTCTGTACCCATACAAAATTATTGACATTGTCATACATAGTGATGTACCATATCACAACCAATTCTTTCTCCCTTTTCCTCAACTCAGGGGAGCTTATTGAGAAGAAACTAAGTAAAAAAAATACAAAACAGAAAGTCGGAACATATAAGAAATAAAAAAAGGAACATGAAAAAAGGAAAAAACTTATACTGCAGGGAAAATAGAAAAGAGGGAAGTTTCACAGCTCCTATACAGGTCACACATGCAGTCAGTCAACGCAATCTGCATTGCAAGAGGGATACAGTGTCAGTACTGCTAGCACCTATCACCACATAGAAAACAAAAATTCAGGTCTCACTTTTACCGGGGATATTCATTGCATAAGCCCGCACCACAATAAGTCACATACACCACAAGAAGGTCACCTTCTCTGCTCACCCAGTGCTTACATCACTCACCCACCCTCTACCTCAACAGTCGATCCATTACCAGATCAACCGGGGACAGGCCGGGGGTATCTAGCCAAGGTGCCCACAGTCTGTCAAACTTCCCCGACCGACCCCTATGCTGATATATACATTTCACCAAGCGAATGGTGTCACCCATTTGGGTAATCCATTCCCTCACCGTTGATGGCTCCGTAGCCTTCCAATGCCTCAGAATAAGCTTGCGGGCCTGAAACAGGGCCCTAGTTATGGCCTGTTTAGAATTATCGTCCATGGGGATGTCATCCAAGATTCCTAATATGCATGGTTTCGGGTCTGTAGGTATGGTAGTCTGAAACACTCTGTTAACTGTGGCTAAAACCCCTGTCCAGTATAGGTGTAACTTGGGGCACCTCCACAACAGATGGATTAGGTCCCCATGATCTCTCGCGCATCAGGGGCAATTAGAATCCGATCTCACCCCTATTTTAAACAACCTATTGGGCGTATAATGTACTCTAAGAATAATGTAGAGTTGTGAGAGCCGCTGGGCCACATTTAAGGAACAAAGTTTTACCCCCTGGAGCGCCTCCTCCCACTGCTCATCCTCAAACACTCCTACATAGACATGTGCAATTCGTTTAGTTTCTAATTCGTTTTTTAACGAAAATTCGGAAATTCGTTAATTTCGAATTTTCGTTTTAACAAATTTTTTATTTTCGGACTTCTTAAAATTTTTAATTTTCGGATTTCCGAATATTCTGAATTTCCGAATTTTCGTATTTCCGAATTTTTCAATTTCCGAATTTTCGGACTTCCGAAATTTCGAATTTCCGAATTTTTTAATTTCCGAATTTCTGAATTTTTAATTTTCCGAATTTTCGTATTTCTGAATTTTTAAATTTCCGAATTTATGTATTTCGGAAATTCGGATTTTCGGAAATACGAACATTTTTAGATTTTTTTTATTTTAAAAATCCTGAATTTTCAGAAATACGAAAATTTTCGAAATTTCGAATTTTTCAATTTTTTTTAATTTTCGAATTTTTCATTTTCTATTTTCAAAATTTTGAATTTTCGAATTTTTCATTTTCAAATTTTGAATTTTTCAATTTTCGAAATTTCGAATTTTCGATTTTTTTTCTCGAATTTTCGAATTTTTCAATTTCGAATTTTCGAATTTTTCAAATTCGAAATAAAAAAAAACGAATAAAACGGAAAAAAAATGTTTTTGATTTTCCCGAATTTACGAAAAAATAAAAAAAACGAATGAAACATAAACTACATTTTTTTTTCTGATTTTCCCGAATTTCTGAAAAAATAAAAAAAACGAAAATAACATAAACGAAAAAAAGTTTTTTTGGGCAGTGCACATGTCTACTTCTACAGTACATCTCTCTCCCACCTACTTGAAGCCACAAGGGGGAATCCCTCCAGGTATATAGTAAGAATCATGGAATAAGCTCTAGAAATGAATCCCCCAAACTGGCATACTCCAGCCATATATTTAAATATTGGCGTCTGTGAGAGAATCCAATGGTCCCCCCCTGACTGCGCCCTCATTGCATGTTGCAACGGTCTATAATAGAAGAGCATTGACTGCGGGAGGTGAAATCGCTCTCTCAGCTCCGGGAAGGGAATGAGTCTACCCGCCATAAATATGTGTCTCAAGTGTGACTCCGCACCTCCTCCACCGCGCACCGCAATCCAACGAGAGCAACTCCTCGTAATACCCATTGAACCAGATCGGACTGTACTCAGTGAATCCTTCCTGTAGTTGTCTAAGTTTATTCCAATTTTTTTGCATTAGAACATAAGTGGGGAAACGGCTATTGGATTTCGCATACGCCAGAGCTTCCATACCCGTGGACACACTATCGAGGCCGGTGACATGGCACATTAGGGCCCTAATGGGGTCTGACTGCACTCCACCCTACCCCAGTCCCAATCCCTCCAGTATCGCCCGGGCAATATGCTGTGGGAGGGCACGGCCCCCCTCTGACTTCGGTTTCTGTAGCTGCTCCAGTCTAACCCTGGGGGTTTATTCAGCCAAATAAAGGACCTAAAAAGAGAGTTGATAATCCTGAACATTTTTAGAGGGATAACCATGGGTGTATTGTGAAGAAAATATAAGACCTGAGGCATAAAAATCTTTTTTATGAGATTAACCCTGCCTACCAGGGACATCTTAAGATGCGACCATACTTTGACTCTATCTCTAATTCTATTTAAAAATGGGGTCAGGTTGAGCATCAAAAAATCTCGTGGCTCCGGAGTAATCTGGACCACTAGATATTTGATACAAGTAGACACTGGCACCCTGTGTATCGACCGCTCCCCGCCGCTCTGAGCCGCATCTAACAGCAGAAGTGAGGACTTAGTCCAGGTAATGACGAGACCTGAGTAGGTCCCAAACCTGCCGACCACTGCCATCGCCTCCTTCAGGGAGTCTTCTGTGTCTCCCAGAAGCAGCATGGTGTCATCAGCGTAGAGCATAAGCTTCTCCTGAATCCCATAGTTGAAACCCCTCACACTTTGGTTTGCCCTAATCAAGGCCGTCATAGGCTCAATGGTGATGGCGAAAAGGAGCGGGGACAGCGGGCACCCTTGGCGAGTGCCCCTATGCAGGGCAAAAGATTCAGAAATGTGTCCCGCCTCTCTAATGACCGCCCTGGGCGAACAGTATAGCAGCCGCACCCATGACAGAAACTTTTCGCCAAAGCCAAATATGCCCATGACAGCCCAGAGGTACCCCCATTCTATACTGTCAAATGCTTTGTGGGCATCTAGAGACAGTAAGGCCCTATTCCCCCATGGTTTCCGACTGCATCTGGAGATTTAAGGCCGTGGACTTTTGGGGCGTAAAGCCTGACTGATCTGAGTGAATAATAGAGGAGATTACCCTGTTGAGTCGCAGAGCCAGGACCTTTGCTAGGATTTTAATATCGCCCTGTAAGAGCGATATCGGTCTGTAGGAACCTGGGTCCAGTGGATCCATACCAGGTTTTAAAAGGAGTACGATACTAGCTCTAGTCATAGAGTCAGGCATTGGTGTTTTCTAGCATAGTTATGGACCTTCAGCAGGTCTTTTTACGTTTTTTAACGAAAATTCTTTATTTCCGAATTTTCGTATTAACAATTTTTTTTCTGGAATTTTCGAATTTCCGAAAATGTTGAATTTCTGAATATTCAAATTTTCAAATTTTCGTATTTCCGAATTTTCGTATTTCCGAATTTTCGGACTTCCGTAATGTCGATTTCCGAATTTTTTAATTTTCGAATTTCCGAATTTTCGTATTTTCAAATTTTTTAATTTTCGTATTTCTGAATTTCGGAAATTCTGATTTTTGGAAATTTGGAAATATGAAAATCTTTCGTTTTTTTTATTTTCAAATTTTAGAAATTCAGAATTTTAGAAATTTCGAATTTTTCTTTTTTTTCGAATATTCAAATTTTCAAATTTCGAATATTCAAATTTTCAAATTTAGAATTTTCAAATTTCGAATATTCAAATTTTTTATTTTTCGAATTTTTTATTTTTCGAATTTTTCAATTTTCGAATTTTTCATTTTCGAATTGTCGAATTTCGAATATTCGAAATTGAAAAATTCTAAAATTCGAATTTGCGAAAGTTCGAAATTTCGAAAATGAAAAATTCGAAAATACAAATTTTTTATTTTTCTAATATATGAATTTTTCATTTTCGAATGTTCCAAAATGACAAATTCTAAAATTGGAAAAATTCTAAAATTGGAAAAATAAAGAATTCTAAAATTCGAAATTTTCGAAAATTCAAAAATTCAAAAATTCGAAAATTATAAAAACCTGAATTTTTTAAATTCGGAATTTAAGAAATTCAAAAATCTAAAGTTCGAAAATCTAAAATTCTAAAATGTGAAATTTCCGAATTTTTAGAATTTCCGAATTTGCGAAAAAAAATATTCATTTGTTTCATTTATTTTTTTCTGAAATTTTTTCCCTTTTATTTGTTTTTTGCTTTTTCGGAAATCCGAAAATTCGGAATTCCGAATTTTTGAATTTCCGTATTCCGAATTTACGAATTTATGAATTTACGAATTTATGAATTTCCGAAAAAAGCAAAAAAACGAAAACGATCAGAAAAACGATCGCTTAGTGACACTGGCGATAGGGGGTGAAAGGGTTAACTGGGGGGGGGGGGGGGCGATCAAGGTGTTAAACCTTTATTAGGGGGGTAGGGGGGCTACCCTGGACCTAAAAGGGCCTAAAGCTAATGTCCCTAACACTTTTTACAGTCACAAATGACACTAAATGCAGTGATCAGTATATAAATGACACTGTGACTGGGGGCTGGGGGGGGGGGGTGATCGGTGGTTGATCTGGCGGTGACTGGGGGGTAAAAAGTGTGTCTATGTGTACTGTGTCAGTGTGCTGTTTGGTGCAACTCGCGTTAGATGTCTTCTCTCCACGAGCTCTGGTCAAAAAGACCGCCTTGTGGAGCGTGACATCACTTCCTCTGCCTGTGTTTACATTACATAGGAAGAGGAAGCATCTGATTCGCTGGGAGCGATCGTGAGGGGGTGGCCAGAAACCAATGGCCGCCCCCTCATCTCGGATCTCTCTTACAGCAAACCGGACCCCCGACCCGCGGGAAGGCAGCCACGTACAGGTACGTGATTGTGCCTGTACGTGCCATTCTGCCGATGTATATGTACATTCAACGGTCCCTAAGTGGTCGAGACAATAAAGGGCATATTTATAAAGTACTGAATATGACATTCAACCAATATTCACTGCAGGTTATTATTCCTGTAACGTGTTAAAAAAAAAATCCCCAAAAAATGCGCTTTTAAGACCACTGTGCAAATACAGTGTGACAAAAAGTATTGCAACGGCCGCCATTTTATTCTCTAGGGTGTTAGAAAAAAAATATGAAATACAAAAAAACATCTGGAACAACTTAACCAGATTAAGGGAATGAAAGTCCCCGGGAATCAGTGGTTAAAAAATACGTACCTAGGTGGATATTGGAGCATAAATGGACCACACCTAGGCCTCACTCAAGCTCTGTCATCTGGTTGCACAGATGCTTTATAGTTTGCCTCCTCCTTTCTCCTTTGTGGAAATTCCTGTCACACTGCCTTGTGATGTTAAAAATGGTATAGAACGACCAATTTTACTATGATGTCAAATTAACACGGACCAGAGCAAGTCGAGACAGAGGAAGAGCAAATGAACAGCAGCCCAAGGAAAGGACTTTACATTCCTGCTTTGTAGGAATGTGGTTTCTCTGTACCATGAGTTTTTAGTGATTGTGATCAATTAGATTGCGCACACTTGAAGATTGACTCCTCTTGAAGCTATAATGGAGGATACTCTTGAGTTGAATACCACCGATGATCCACTACAGAACAGAACACCGGTAATACCGGAGGATCCACTACAGAACAGAACACCGGTAATACCGGAGGAAGAAGAGAAGAGGGACTGGAAGAAAGGAAGTCGTCTACTCTCTGGATTGGTGGGCTGCAATGTCTTGTTCTTCAGCTGTGCTTTGCTAACCTGTGTGTTCACTGAGGACGTTGACATCTTCGAGAAAGATTTTTTTATATTCCTCACTCTCATGATGGTCCTCTGCATCTCCTGGATGCTTTTCCAAATGTTCTTCACCTGGAGGAACAAGAATGCAGTTCTGTATAAAGATTGCCAGGCAGGTCCAATATGGATGAGAGGTGAGTTAATTTCTCCTGCTAATCAACCTAATATTAATTGCTAATTACTTTGCTTTCTTGCTTAAAATTGTGTCTAAAAGTTTTACTTCAAATACTACATCTATCAGCTAAATTGCCAGTTTTTTTTTAAATGTATGCATTTTTATTATTCTATGTACTAATGTGAAAAGATATATTTAAGATGACATGGATGTCTACACAGGCATCCAATACTGGTTAACAGATCAGTGGGCTGCACTAAGGAAAATAGGCACAGAGATAAGTGAAAAAAAATCTGTATCTATTTAAGATTAAGGCACACGTGTAAAACAGAAAACCCACAAGACAAGCAAGCATACTATAAACACAGCAACCGTCAACGCCACCTTAACTAACAAATATATACAAGAAATAAGAGCATATATAGCAAGTCAGGCAGGGATGTGAGACAAGGGGGAAACAGAGTCCAGGACAGGGCAGGGAGCATATCAGGAACAAACTGGCTACAGGTATCTGGTCAGGCAGGAATAAGGCTGACAGGAAAATACTGAAGCCCTGAACTGCAGAGAAGGGCGGGCTTATACACCTGTAGCAGTTCACTTAAGTGAACCTTAATTAGAGAGGTGTCCATCCCATGGGAGACACCAGCTGGTGGATACTAGAACTGCACCCCTGTTACTGGGAGGAACAGTGCCACCAGCAGGTGACCAAAGCCATAACACAGATCATGACAGCAGAGGTGTAATTCACAACATTTTGAACATTTGAGTTGCTAACCCCATTTCATCCATGTTTATTAGCTTATTCTAAATAAAAAAATTGATCTAAAGCCATCATATTTTTTTTTTTTAATAAAGTATTGGAAGTTTTCGAACCCCTGTCAGGATGTTTCTATTGGTAGATGTGTTGCCATTGGGAAAAGCAGGAAAATCTTTCAATTTGATCTAATGACATCTAAGGCCTGATTCACACCTATGCGGTTTGCATATTCCAGGTGTATTTTGATCCATTGAAGTCTATGGAACCAAAAACCAGGAAAAAGTTCCTGGCCCTTTCCATAAAATGCATAGATGTGAACGTGACCCATAAGAAACCATGATAAATGGACTGTATTGTGTTTCTACAAAAATGCATAGATTTGAAACGGGTCAAAGGCTCGGTTCACACCAATGCGTTTTTTCATGCTCTTTTCAGAAACGCAGGACATTATTTTAACATGGGCTCCTAATGAAACACATTCATATCAATGCATTTTTGTGCCTCTGCGTTTTTGGAATGGGTCAGGGACTTTTTTTTCCCCGCAGAAAGCAGCGTTTTGCATGTAAAAGACTTCAATGGACCCGCATCCAAAGCGCAAGTGCTACGTTTTTGCCACAATTTGCTATTTGTTTTTTGGGCTTTACATTCACTGTATATAGCTGGTTGCTAAGGAGTGGGCTGGGAAGCCAGCCGCCAGTGCCTTAACAACCGATGAGTCATCAGCTGTCAACAGGGTTCCCCACTGTCAGCTAAATGTAAAAAAAAATAGGATTTGCAGACAAAAAAATATATGGTGTTGGGGCCCTCACCAAAATCCATACCAGACCCTTATCTGAGCACGCAGCCTGGCAGGCAAGGTAAGTGGTCCCAGGTCCTGTCCCCCCCATTTGAAGAGAATAGGGAAACATTGTACCCCTACCCATTCACCCCCAAAAAAATGTATACACAAAGAATACATTTTTAATACAGGACTTGTCAAAAACTGTCCCTTGTATTTTGTCACACTACACTACTTTGTTTTGCTGAATGGGTGGGGGTACAATGTACCCATACTCTTTCACATAAGAGGGGCTGGAATCTGGGGGCAGCCTTGTCAAAGGGGGCTTTCAAATTCTGATAAGCCCCCCGCCTGCAGACCCCCACAACCTTCGGGCAGGGTTGTGGGGAAGAGGAACATATCCCCCTGGTTGAGGGCATGTGGCCTGGTATGGATAGATGACTCGTCGGTTTCCCAGCCCACTCCTTAGCAACCAGCTATACAGTGAATGTAAAGCAAAAGAAAGGCCCACGCAAAGCACAAATTGCAGCAAAATCACAGTAAAAAAAACAGCAAAAAGCACTGCAGAAACGCTCAAAAGCAACATGCATAGATGTGGATCGAGCCTAAAAGAGGATATCCCCTTCCATAAAGTTAAAGGAGAAGTCCTGCCTGAGCTCGTTTGGCTGAGCTTCTCCTAAGGGTCACAGGAGTGCAATTCGTTTTTGCACTCCTGTGACCCGTTTTCAGCAAAGAGCGGTCTGAAATCCTCTCTGCTGACATCACAGGAATCAGTCCAGGTGAGTCACTGAGAGCCAGAGACGGCAGTTCCCGCCCCTCCACAGCTCAGCTCTCCAGTGAGCATGGAGGAGCAGAGAGGAGAGCTGTTTACTGACAGGCAGCAGCTCTCCGCTTGGATCTGTGAGAACCAAGCCATCGGCCGTGTTTGATCACTCGGTTCTCAGTGCAGAGACACCGGGGTGACTGCTGCAGCATCGGGCCGATGCATCCACCTAGGTAAGTATGAATGGACGAAAAAAAACATATTTTTCTCTTAAAGAAAACCTTGATGGGTTTTACTTCCTCTTTGTTCCCTGCAAAGTAAAAGCATAATGGGCTAGTATGCATCACAAACTAGCCCATTATGTGCCACTTACCTGCAGAAGGAGCCTGTGATGTCATCGATGTCCCCTCTCTCTAATCGCGTCCATCTTCAACCCCTCTTTCTTCCGGGGCTGTGGACTCCAGCTCTGCTATTGGCCGGAGTCATGTGATGTCACTCCCGCAAATGTGCGTGGGAGTCGATGGTCACGGCACGGGCACTATAGAAACGTCACGGATCATGCCCTTTCTTTAGTGCGCATGCGCTGATTATGTCGGCCCCGGCTTCTATGGTGCATATCTCCTAAACCGTAGAGGTTTAGGAGATACTTCTAGTACCTACAGGTAACCCTTATTATAGGCTTACCTGTACGGAAAGGTGGTTGTACAAGGTGTACAACCACTTTAAGCTATGCTTTTCAATTGGGTGCTGACAACACCAACCACTAGCTGACATGAACTACAACGTGTAATTAAACAATACCTTCAACTATGAACACAACACAAATTTTTGGCAAAACTTTATAGAGTTGAGGCCACCAGCATGGATGAAGTCTCCCCAACAGGGATACAGACAGCAATAAAAACACAAGAGGTCATAACCCTTAGCCACTCTATCCAAAGCTGAAAATAATTCCATAGTCCAGTTTACGGATGCTGCAATCAACCTATCCCTAGCTTCAAATATCCACTTATGTAAAATAAGAGAATACACTTAGTTACACTGACAACAATTGCCTTGGTTCATATTGCATTATTCTTTTTAAATGAGATAGTTCTGCATTAACATATTTAGGAAAGTGATTATTCTTTTTGAATGTCCCTAGTCGGGATGGGCAAATGGTTTGGCCCAAGCAGTTTGGGCCAAACATTTGGCTGTTCGGCTGTTAGCCAAACTCCCACCAAACTGATCACTGCAGTGCATTCTGTTCCCTGGTTGAGCAAAGCTTTGTCGAGTCGGGGCGCAGTCTAAGCTGGTTGCTAAGGAGTGGGCCGGGAAGCTGGCCATGGCATCCTTAACAATTGATGAGTCATCAGCTGTCAATGGGTTTCCTCGCTGACAGCTGAATAAACAAAAGTGCAGGTGAAAAAATAAACAAAAACGGCATGGGGTCCCCCCCAAAATCTATACCAGGCCCTTTGGGTCTGGTATGGATTTTAAGGGGAACCCCATGCCAAAATGTAAAAAAAAAAATTGCCGCGCCCCCCCCCCCAAATCCATACCAGACTCTTATCTGAGCATGCAGCCCGGCAGGTGGGAAAAGGGGAGGGGACGAGCAAGCACCCCACCTCCTAAAACCATACCAGGACACATGTCCTCAACATGGGGGGGGGGGGATGTGTGGCTCTTCCCCCCCTGCCCCAAAACATCTTGTCCCTGTGTTGATGTCCCTGGGCTGTGGTCGTCTCTTATCATAATCTGGAAGCCACCTTTAACTAATCACATCACGGCAGAAGGAGGCAGTGCCACCGGGTGACATAGCTGGGTGGCCCAACCCCTTGTCTATATAAGAACTGTCAAAGAGCAGAGCGGTCAGTCGGTGAGAAGCCTCTCAGGAGCCGGAGTATTTTTTTCATTTTTTTGGGGTCCGGTGGGCTTCGTGATTGACAATGGATTTACATAAAGGGACACAATTTTTTTTTATGTTTTAATAAAGGAGTTGTCAATAACCACAAGAAAATAATCATTTCTTGTGGTTATTTCTTTTTTATACTTTTTTTTGGTGAATGGGTAGGGGTACGATGTACTCAATACCCATTCACATAGGGGGGGGCAGGATCTGGGGGCCTGCTTGTTACCCTTGTTAAAGGGGGCTTCCAGATTTCGATTAGCCCCCTCATCCACAGACTCCAACAACCACAGCCAAGGGTTGCGGAAAGAGGCCCTTGTCCCCATCAATATGGGGACAAGGTGCTTTGGGGTGGGGAAAACCCCCGTCCCAAATCACCCACCCCCCCATGTTGAGAGCACATGGGCTGGTATGTTTCAGGAGGTGGGGGGCAATCTCTTGCCCACCCTTTCCTGAACTGCTGGGCTGCATGTTCGGATAGGGGTCTGGTATGGATTTGGGGGGGGGGGGGGCCATGCCGTGTGTGTATTTTTTGTTTTTGTTTTCCTTATTCTTTCAATAGCCATGTGCCAGCAATTGTAACTACGAGTTATTTTAAATGGGATTTTACTTTTTTTTCTCTTTAGAAATGTAATTTTTGCAGTAGCATGTTCTACAGATGTGCCACTTTACAGGCACATTAAGGGGACCCCCCAGGCACGATATTATTTTGTTGCACTGTAAGCATAATTAAAATCACTGCTCCTAAAAAAAATGATTGTCTAAAAAAAATATATAAAATTGATGCATGTCCCTCAGGGCAGTACCCTGACCCCCATACCCCTTTTATGGCCAATTACTTTCATATACGCCTTCAAAATGAGCACTTTTGTTTTTACCTGTTCTGCTCCCATAGACTTCAATGGAGTTCGCCGTTCAGGTTAGAATATTTCCCCTGTTGGGGGGTGTTTTTCCCATCCCTAGTCCCTAGTTGCCACATAACTCTACGAAATGTCCCCTGGGGCAGTACCGGGTCCCCATATACTTTTTATGGCAATAACTTGCATATAAGCCTTTAAAATTAGGACTTTTGACTTTTAATGTTCGTGTGCCATAGGACGTAATTGAGTTTGCATGTTCAGAACAGATAATTTTTTTGACCTTCAGCTCTTGCTGAATGGGCTAAAAGTTTGTCCTTCAGACAAATGCTTGTACAAGCAATGTTTGGTTTGAACCTGTGTTTGGACCGATTCCAAAAAGCTCATCCCCAGATGGGAAAAACAATAATTAGGAAATTAGGACAGGGCGGAAATTGGGACAGTGGGGGACATTTATTAATTCTGTTCCACCGCAAAGAAATGCTAAACCGGGCCATTGAAACTGATTATGGGGCAAATGTATTATCAGTTTATGACTTGGCTGCTTGAAAGTAGCATTGTAATACAAAAACACCTGCGACACTGCAAAAAGATTTTAAAAATGATTTGAGGTACATGATGAGTAATGGATGGGCTTGGGGTTTTCGGATCGTATCCACCAGGAAGCCGTCACTGCACACCGCCAATCATAGGCAGTGAGAAATTTCCCGGCCCGCAGCTGTACATACATACGATGCCTGTGATTGGCGGTGTGCAGTGACGGCTTCCTGGTGGGTACCATCCGAACATGCCCGAGCCCATCATTTAATGAGTTTAAGGTGTTGATTTGGCCTAAAGCTGGCCATACATGATATCATTTTCTTATTCAATTTCCTTTAGATTTACATTCAGCTATGTAGTGCAAGGGCCTGCTTGATTGCATAAAAATGGAAAGTGTTTAGGTTTGACCTCAATATTATATGGTTTTAGTAAATCCAAGCAAGAAAATTGTATCAAGTATGCCAGCCTTAGAATTCTCCAGATGTCAATCCACTTGAGATCTATGAAGGCCCTCACCTCGCAATTTACAGGCCTTGCTATAGACAACTTGAATCCAAATGTCACAGCATACCTTCAGAGGCCTAGTGGAGTCCATGCCTCGACAGTTCTGGGCCAATTTGGTAGAAAAAAAGTGACTCTACCAAAATTAGGTGGGTAGTCCTAAAGTTCTGGCTGATTGTCTGTGTGAGTCAAAGGCTAATGCCGCGTACACACGATCGGAAATTCCGACAACAAAACCGTGGATTTTTTTTTTTTTCAACGGAATGTTGGCTCAAGCTTGTGTTGCATACACACGGTCACACAAATGTTGTCGAAAATTCTGAACGTCAAGAAAGTGGTCACGTACAAATGAAGTTCAATGATTCCAAGCATGCGTCAAATTGATTGAATTGCATACAGATGATTGGAATTTCCAACAATGTCGGAAAATTTGAGAACCAGCTCTCAACTTTTTGTTGTCGGAAAATCCGACAGCAAATGTCCAATATGGAGCCTACACACGGTCGGAATTTCCACCAAAAAGCTCACATCGAACATTTGTTATCGGAATTTCCGATCGTGTGTACGCGGCATCAGTCCGCCTAAAAAAGAAAAAAAAAGTGCCTTTTCCTCCACCTTTTTACAGAGCTGGAGGAGGTATCAATAGACAATGAATTGCCACACTTGTGTTGAGTACTACGAGTCCATCTGCAGTGGTGGCAGATGGGACTTTAGTTTGCTCATTCACAGATCTCAGTGAATGACGCGACCGTGCGTGCAGAACCCTGCACAGACTCATCAATTTCAAATCTGACAGCTGCTGTGGGGGGAGAAGAACCATGTCAAAGGGCGGGTGGAGGTCTGCTTGGCACCATGTTACACCCTAAATATGGGTGTAACATGGTTTTAAAGATTGATTTAGCCAAAAATGGTCCACTGAATGTGGATTAAAGTAATCCTGAGTGATTGGCTCGAATGCAGTTGTCTACGTAATATCAGAGAAACTCAGGTAAATCAGGTTTATACAGCTGCACACCTAATGAGTCACATTTCATCACAGAATTGGGTCAATGTAATCCTGAGTAAATCCCACACAACTTCAAGTCCTGTTGCGGTATCCTGTTCCCTGTATGGGAGAGACTCCTATAAGCCAGGCTAATATAATTTGGCTTGCCCCTTGAGCTACAGTTCATTACATGTGTAAAATACGGATGACCCCTGTACATACATTTTCTGAGGATTAATTGCACTTTTTATTGTGAAATAATCACAATTTATAGGATGGCCTATATTTACTTATTAAAGTGGTTGTAAACCCTTAAGCCGCACCCTTATCGTACACACGATCAGTCCATCCGATGAGAACGAACCGATGGACCGTTTTCATCGGTTAACCGATGAAGCTGACTGATGGTCCGTAGCGCCCACACACCATCAGTTAAAAAAACGATTGTGTCATAACGCGGTGACGTAAAACACAACGTTGTGCTGAAAAAAACGAAGTTTAATGCTTCCAAGCATGCGTTGACTTGATTCTGAGCATGCGTGAATTTTTAACCGATGGTTGGGCCTACTAACGATAGTTTTTTTTATATCGGTTAGGTATCCATCGGTTAAATTTAAAACAAGATTGCTTTTTTTTAACCTATGGATAAATAACCGATGGTGCCCACACACGATTGGTTTTGACCGATGAAAACGGTCCATCAGACCGTTGTCCTCTGTTTAACCTATCGTGTGTACGAGGCCTTACAGACCACTTTAACCCACATATAAACCTAGATTAAGGCTTACATGTAGGTGTAACAAATATCTCCTAAACCTACACGTTTAGGAGATATTTGCAAAAGAAAGGCACTGATGTCTACGGCGCACTGAGTGTGCTACTTCAAACGGTGATCATGCTGGCATGCGCGGGAGTGACATCATCGCGACTCCAGCCAGTCATAGCACAGAATATGCGGAAGTCACTCTTGAAGAGATGGCACCGACGGAGGAGGGCAACGAGCACCAATTCAGGGGCTTCGATCTCAGGTAAGTACTTCATAATGAGCTAGTATGCTATGCATTTCATCGGTCAAAACCGATCGTGTGTGGGCCCCATCGGTTATTTATCCATAGGTTAAAAAAAAGCAATCTTGTTTTAAATTTAACCGATGGATACCTAACCGATAGAAAAAAAAGGTTAAAAATTCACGCATGCTCAGAATCAAGTCGACGCATGCTTGGAAGCATTGAACTTTGTTTTTTTCAGCACGACGTTGTGTTTTACGTCACCCCGTTATGACACGATCGTTTTTTTAACTGATGGTGTGTGGGCGCTACGGACCATCAGTCAGCTTCACAAATCCCAGCAATAGTACATTATATACAACGCAATGCAGAATACCAGCAGTTACAGAGGGCTAAAAATCCCAGCAATAGTACATTATACAGCGCAATGCAGAATAACGATATCTATGCTATCTTTCTCTGTAAAAGATAAATAAGTTAAACGATCACTTTAAGCATCATAGCCATTAAAGCTTAATGGAGCACAGATATAGGCCCGGATTCACAAAGTACTTACGCTGACGTATCTTTAGATACGCCGCGTAAGTGTAAGTATGCGCCAGTGTATCTATGCGCCAGGCCCATAAACTGAGATACGCCTGAAAATAGGCTTCATCCGACCAACGTAACTTTCCTACGCCGGCGTATTGTGGTCGCATATTTACGCTGGGCCGATTCACGAATGTAGTTGCGCCCGGCGCATAATATACGCGGTTTGCGTAAGTTGTATGTCCGGCGTAAAGTTATTCCCCATATAGGAGGCGCAACTCAAAGGTATGGACCTGGGAACACAAGCCGTAGTATCTTTTGTCGTTTACGTAGTACGTGAATAGGGCTGGGTGTAGGTTACGTTCACGTCGTAGGCAGTGATCCGTCGTAACTTAGGGAGTAGTTCCGACGTGATTCTGCGCATGCGCACTGGGATGCGTCCACGGGACGGCGCATGGGCCGTACGTTTTTCGTATCTTTATGACGCTCAATCCATCATTTGCATGGGGTCACGCCTAATTAGCATGGCTCACGCCCACTTCCACCTACGCTGGCTTACGCCGAGGAAACCCAGCGTATCTTTAAGAGCGAGTGGGAGCGAGTGCTTTGTGAATCCAGTACTTGCCTCTGTGCGCTGCGTCGGCGTAGTGTATATTAGATACGCTACGCCCGCATAAATATGTATGTGAATCCGGGCCATAATGTATGGTGTGTGTGCGCGCCGGGCGACAAAATGCACCTTCGCCTTAGTTGGCAAAAATCCTTGCACCAGCCCTGACTACCAAGGTATGCAGATAACCATCTCTGAACACACAACACATCGAACCTTGAAGTGGATGGGCTACAGCAGCAGAAGACAACACCATGTGCCGTTCTTGCCAGCTAAGAACAGGAAACTGATGATACAATTTGCACAGGTTTACTAAAATTGAACAATAGAAGGTTGGAAAAACGTTGCCTGGTCTGATGAGTCTCGATTTCAGCTGCGACATTCAGATGGTAGAATCAGAGTTTTTCGTAAACATGAAAGCATCAATCCATCCTGCCTTGTATTAACGTTTTAGGCTGGTTGTGGTGTAATGTTGTGGGGAATATTTTCTTGGCACACTTTGGGCCCCTTCGTACCAATTGAGCATTGTTCAAACACCACGGCCTACCTGAGTTTTGTTGCTGACCATGTCCTTCCCTTTATAACTACCGTGTACCCATCTTCTGATGGCTCCTTCCAGCAGGATAATGCCCCATGTCACAAAGATCAAATTATCTCACCACTGATTTCTTGAACATGACAATGAGGTCACTGTACTCCAATGGCCTCCACAGTCATCAGATCTCAATCCAATAGAGCACCTTTGGTAAGTGGTGGAATGGAAGATTTGCATCATGAATGTTCAGTCGACAAATCTGCAGCAACTGTGTGATGCTATCATGTCACTATGAACCCAAACCTCTGAGGAATGTTTTCTAATTAGAATTTATGTATTTAGGCAGTTCTGGAGGCAAAAGAGGGTCCAACCCAGTGTACCTAAAAAAAAGTGGCCGGTGAGTGTACATTGGTGACAATCTGGATTTTACACACACTCCCAGCAGTTGCAGCCACCAGGAAGTTGACTGTCAGGTGGAATCAACCCAGCAGCTGTGCACTGCTTCCAAACACCTCCTTTAACGCCCTTTGTCCCATATGTGATGGCAAAAAGTTATGTAAAAAATATGAAAAAATTGAAAAAATTAGGGCACTTTCACACTGGGGCCGCACCACGTTAGTGCTAAAGCAGCGCTAGTTTTAGCGGCACTTTACCATTGTTTTAGCAGTGCTTTTCGGCCACTAGAGGGGTGCTTTTAACCCCGCTAGTGACCGAAGAAAGGGTTAAAAATGCCCGTGTTGCGGTTCTCAGGGGCAGATCCAGAGTCTAGTCTCGGGAGGGGCACTACCAGAAAATTTGTTTTGTTTTTTACGGGCATTTTTTCTGGGAAATGGCTGGTGTTGGAACTTCAATCATCCCGGCACCATGGTTGTTATGGTGTTAGAATGTTTGAAGCGCATTATTTCTATTATTACATTGTAATATAAAATTAAATGGTTCAACTCACCATAATGCAGAATCAGTGGGAGCCCCGAGTGTGTCACTTGCCACACGTTGCGGATTGTCACTTGCCATAAATTGCAGATTGTCACTTGCTACATCACCTGTCACACATTGCAAATTGTCACTTGCAATTGTCACCTGTCATACGTTGGATTGTCACTTGCCACGTCACCTGCCACATGTTGCAGATTGTCACTTGCCTGCTCCAATTGTCCCTTGCTGTATCCCAGAGTCAGGCAGCAGAGAGATGATGTAATCTCTCTGCTGCCCGTGGCTGCCTGCACAGTGAGGGAGGAACTGCAGGGATGCAGAATGGTCCCCTGCTCACTCTCTGATTGGCCAGCCGCTCATTCAGACACAGACATTTACTAAGCTGCCCAGCTGCCTGGCCCGAACACTCTCTCACTCACCAGCATAACTGCCGCTCTCTAAGCTGCCCGCACGCTCATGGAGTCATCTGCTGACCCGCCCGCTGAGCGATCTCTCACCAGCCCACTCACTTAACACCAAATCTCAGGGGGGGGGGGGAAATTGCCCCGTTGTCCCCCCTGACTCTTCTAAAGCACTTTTGAGGTGCTTCGGAAGTGCTGCCCGTGCATTCCAATAAACAGGGGCAGTGCAGGAGCGGTGTATACAGCGCTCCCGAACCGCCCCAAAGATGCTGTTTGCAGGACTTAATAAAACGTCCCATAAGCGCACCACCCCGGTGTGAAAGCACTCAGGCTTTCACATAGGAGGCTTTTTTTTAGATGCTTTACAGGAGCTATTTTAAGCACTAAAACGCCTGAAAAACGCCTTCAGTGTGAAAGTAGCCTTAAATTATCACGACTTTTTGGAAATCAGTCCATGATCTCATTGTGTCCATTACCACCTACACCCCGGACTTTACAGCTGGACAGTACCTATTACACCTCTCCTCTCTACCCAATTCAGTCTACAAGAAATCTATTATTGTGTTTCTTATCAACGCGGCAAAGCTGTGTATTCCGGTTAAATGGTCGCAAGCAACCCCTCCAAAAATTTCAGAGTGGATACGCAAAGTGGATCACATTGCATATATGGAGGAATTGATATCCCATTCTAGAGATTCTTCTAGGAATTTCCGAGATAAATGGGCATGCTGGCACCACTTTGCGGATTCTTCTGAATACCGTACTTTGTTGGATTCCTGATGAGTCCCGGAATCTGATTAATCTCCTCTGTTGTTCCTATTTTCAATAACTTTGTCAATTTGAATCACACCGCTTATAATAGGACGGTTTCCTCAACCCTCCCTCTACCTTGCCTTCCCCTACCCCTTCCTTTCCCCCCTAAATACTCTAATTTTATCTTGTATGCTTTGTTGTGACTATGATGGATCACTAACTTTAAATATTGATCCTTGTTTTATGTTCTTGAATGTAATGTCACTTATTCGACTTATTGCATACATTGTAACAAGATCGCTTTGTATACTCTTACATGTTTTAAAAACCCAATAAACATATTTGAAAAAAAAAAGAAAGTAGCCTTAAATTTACATCCATACACTTAGCCTGCCCTGCAAAAAATCTTTGAGGCACCCACATGCATGTATGAATGAAGATGCACATGTCAGGGATATTTACACATGAAAACCTTGTTGCATATCGCTGCACATGCCAGATTGAGAGCAATATTTCTAGCACCAAAGCTCATGGGTAACACTAAACTGCTGAGCTGTTTTTTTTTTAACCTCCTTACACCTGCACTATAGCTGAAAGATGAAAAGCCGAATTACGGCCCCTTACCACGTGATCAGCTGTCAATGAATGACAAAGTTATTTTTTATTTAACTTTCTAAAATAATTTATTTTTTTCAGTTTTTACATGCTTAAAGGGGTTGTAAAGGAAAAAAAAATTCCCTAAATATCTTCATTTACCTTAGTGCAGTCCTCCTTCACTTACCTCATCCTTCCATTTTGCTTTTAAATGTCCTTATTTCTTCTGAGAAATGCTCACTTCCTGTTCTTCTGTCTGTAACTCAACACCGTAATGCAAGGCTTTCTTCCTGGTGTGGAGAAAGCCTCATGAGGGTGGAAGGGGCAAGCAGGCAAGTCAGAACACTCTCTACTTTGCAGATAGAGAAAAGAGCTGTGTGTTAGTGGGCATCCTGACACTCCCTCTCGCCCCCTCCCCCATCAAGAGGCTTTCTCCACACCAGGGAGAAAGCCTTGCATTACGGTGTTGAGTTACAGACAGAAGAGCAGGAAGTGAGGATTTATCAGAAGAAATAAGGACATTTAAAAGCAAAATCGAAAGATGAGGTAGGTGAAGGAGGACTGTACTAAGGTAAAGGAAGCTATTTAGGGAAAAAAAATGTTTCCTTTACAACCCCTTTAATTTTTGTGATGTAGGGGGCTGGGGCAGTGGACAGTGCCATTTGTTTTTTATTTGTATTTTTTTACAATGTTATTTTTTTTTACAAATTATTTTATATTTATTTTTACAATGCTTTTTTTTTGGGGGGGGGGGGGGGGAGTCAGAATTTGTTTTTTTTTCTTCATTTTACAATAATTTTTGATAGTATTTTTTTATTTTTTACTTTTTTTAACAGTGCTTCTGATAGAGTGTCAGTAGAGCAGTGGATGGTGTCAGTGTGGTGCCACATTATTTTTTTTTTGGGGGGGGGGTGTCAGTATGAGGACACAGATTCCCCAGTCTTTTTCTCTGTAGCCTCAGATGTGCGATGCTCAGTTATGACTGGACAGTCAGTGATCAGTGACTCTGCTCATTCAGAAAGGCAAGGGGCCAGTAAATGACTTGTTTTCCGGCCCATCCTCTGCTCTCCGGGCCAGTTCACACCATAGAAACGCAGCCCGGATGCGTATTGGATGCTTTTCTGCATGCGCATTTTTGACAAGTTTTTGTTGCGTTTTTGGCTTTCCAGTTCCAGAAAAAAAGTAGAACATGCTGCATTTTTCCTGCACTGGACTGTACTGGAATGCAGTAAAACGCATCTGAAATGCACTGGAACACCTCAAAAACGCATCACAAACGCACTGGACCCTAGTATAAGTGAAAAAAAATCAGGAAAAAAAGAAAGAAAAAAGCACCTGAAATGCATGTACATTCTTTTTTTTTCTGAACTGGAATGCACTGGAACTACAAGCACTGGTGTGAACTATGCCATTGAAAACCATATAGCCTATTATCCCAGAAGCGATTCAGTTTGCATGCGCCGCGCTTTATAAGTTTTTCATTCATTCATTCATCCATGCGTTTTTGATGCAGAAAACGCACTAGAATGCATGTGGTGTGAACTGGCCGTCCATCCTGATGCACCCCCCCCCCCCCCCCCACAGCAGCCGGTGGGAGAGGAGAGGAAGGAAGCACTGCAGGGGGACCAGGGGGGCTGGAGCAGTACATGGGGGAAATGCTTTGGGGGGGGGGGAATGAACAGTGTCAGTAAAGCTGTGGATAGTTTGAGTAGTCTTTTGTTTTTATTTTATTTTTTTATAATTTTTTACAATTTAATTTTTATTACAATTTTTGTTTTTATATTTAAATAATTTTTTGGGGGATTTTTTTACAGTCATTTTTTTTTATTTGTTTCACGATGCTTTGGGGGGGGGGGGTGTCAATGAACAGTGTCAGTAGGGCAGTAAACAGGGTTATTTTCTATTATTTTTTTACAATTTTATTTTTATAATTAGCTATTTTTTTCCCCTCATGCTGACAGCGTTAGGAGGAAAAAAAAAAAAAGCAGATTACTGGCTTCTGTCAGGGGGACTTTAGTCCTGCACACTGACATCCACTGATTTTAAGCAGTGCCCACCAGTACCACCCATCATTGCCACCTCATCAGCGCACATCAATGAAGGAGGAAAAAATTACGTGTTTGCAAAATTTAAAAACAAACTATGAAACTGTTTTTTTTTTTTTTTTTAATAAAAGTTTAAAAACCAAGTGGTGAATTAATACCACCAAAAGAAAGCTTTATTTGTGTGGAATTTTTTTAATATAAAAATTTCAAATGGGTACAGCGCTGAAAATTGGCCTGGGCAGAAAGGGGGTTTAAGTGCCCAGTAAGAAAATATATCGTAATTAAGTTTTTCACCATTTCACATGTTGGTTACCCATTTGTTTGATGCAACCTCACCGTTTTATGTTTTTATAAAAATAAAAAAAGTTGGTTAATTTATTGCTTTTGTGCGCCCTAAAATTAACTTGAGTGTATTTTTTTACTAACATTTTGCGTTTCATAAACCGTTACACCAATATTTGTAAATAATAATAAGAACTACCACTATTTTATGATATACTCTAGGGTGTCTGCTTTTAGAAAATATATAATTTTGGGGTGCTTTTATGCAATCTTTAGGCCTAAAAATACTTTAATTATCAAAAAAAGCAAAAACGGTGCTGGCAGCGAATGGGTTAGTGCACCTAAGGCCCCTTTCAGACTGGGGCGGGAGCTGCGGTGGTGCTATAACGCCGCTAAAAATAGCGGCGCTATACCGCCGGAATTGCCGCGGGTATCAGCCGCTAGCGGTGCGGTATTAACCCCCGCTAGCGGCCGATAAAGAGTTAATACCGCCCGCAATGCGCCTCTATAGAGGCGCATTGCGGGCGGTATTGCCGCGGTTCCCATTGTTTTCAATGGGAAGGAGCGGTGAAGGAGCGGTATACATGCCGCTCCTCTCACCGCTCCAAAGATGCTGCTGACAGGAGATTTTTTTGTCTCCCGCCAGCGCATCGCCTCAGTGTGAAAGCCCTCGGGCTTATACATTGAGTCTGCAGTGCAGGAGTTTTTCAGGCGGGATAGCAGCGCTATTTTTAGCGCTTTACCGCCTGAAAAACTCCTCAATGTGAAAGGGGCCTTAATAAATTTAAAAATATAAATTGCACCATATGCATTTTGAACTTTTCATATGATGAATACTTCAAGGAATATTAAATCTATACTGTGTGTAATATAAATACATTTCTTTGCACATAAAATTTGTTTATTAAAGATTCATTATCCTTGCAGCTGGAATCATTCTCTTTGGCATTGGTTCACTTATTATGACCTCTTTAAAGATTGCATACACAGCTGAGTCCACAGATTGCATCACGCCCATGAAAATTACGCAACCTGTCATACAAGCCCTCTTCGTCATTGTTCAGGTATGAGAAATGCATAAAAAAAACTCTGTTTTCACTTTGCTGAATCAGTTCAATTTGCAAAAGCATGACTAATGTAGTTTCATTGCCCAGACTAGTTTAAACTATCAAAATTTCATAAATAAAAAGCATTATAAAGTATCTATAGCCCAATCCTATTTTTTTGGGCAATGCATAAAGTAGAGAATAGTCAGAATCCATTTTTACATTTTTTTTTTTTTTTTTTGCTGTCTGTATCCAATTTTCATTCAGCTCGTATCTTAAAAACATAGCAGGCCATGTTTGGAAAGTTCTTCAAAATATGAGACATCTCCCTCCATAGACAGTTGTCACCAGATAAGTGTCCCCAATGGAATTTTGGATAATGAGCAGATTTCACCAAATTTGCCCTCCAATTGATTGCAGCGCATTTCACTAAAAAGATAAAATAAGCAGTAATTTGGCAAAATTAAGTTTGCTAAAATGTTCACCAATTTGCATTGGAAATAATAGGAAAGTCAATTTTGGTAACATTTTTTCAATCTTCACTGCTCATTGGGAATGAGGTTTACTGCTACCATGGGTTCCTGGTGGATCTTGCAGGTTCGAAACTCAAGGTCCCAGCAAATTAATGTAGAAAGAAGACTGTGTAACCATGGTTTATAATTCTTGAATGATCAATTACGTTCAAAATTGTTTTGGCAGCATCATCCCTTTATAAGCAAAATTAATAAGAGTCCTCATAAGGATAGTGGTGGGACTATGTGGATGCTAATGATATATCAAACTACAAATATTCTATAAAAATATATTTTATTATACATACAATAAAATCATCAAGTAATTTTGATGATGATTTTGTATGTATAATAAAATATATTTTTTATTGAATATTTGCCTGTCAAAGTTGCGGAGGCGTAGCGTAAATAGGATACGCTACGCCCGCACAGAGTTACGCGCTCCCTTATTAAATCTGTGTAACCATGATGCACTGCCTGGCCTTTGAATTTGAATCGGCTGGAGTAAAAGGACCAATAAAAGGGCTTTTTAGATAAGTCAGCCTCCTAGGGGGTTCGATCACAGCAGCCAAATTGACATGTGCTTTATCTCTGATCGGAAAAGCAATGAGAAGATTTTATTGTAGGGCTTTTATAGGCACTGCCAGGACTGATAGATGTGTAGCGACCCCTTACTTTCAGTATGGGCACTACGCTAAAGTTAGTGGGGAATGGGAAAGTTACTTTGCTCCCATTCACAATTTGTTTACATTTTAGGACTTCTGTCATACCAGAAATGTCCACTGGGTCAGTCTGTGGTCCGGGGATGCAATGCCATCCCTGACCAGCAGTTGGCGCCAGAGGGGTTCTGGCAGAGTAAGTTTCTCCAGCGGCCAATCAGAGGAGCTTTTTCCCTTGTGGAGTGTGCTGGAGAGGAGTATATCTGTGACAGGTGTCATGTGTTCTAAAATCTTCGCGGGGTCCCCGTTCCAGGTGCGGCATCCACCTTTAGGGTGCGCACATCCATGAACCCCGCCGGCGCGGCCCACCTGGCCAAAATTGCAGACTACTTGGAACCTCACCTGGAGGTACAAGGGGACCCCAGTGACTTACTGGGTTCCTGGTTCTATTGAGAGGATCCCAGGCTGGGTGCCGCTCGATTGGGGAGTCGGTTTGAGGTGGACCCGGAGGCAGGTTGTCCAACAGAGCCTGAACAAACCAATTGGGGATCTGTTGACCAGAGTACTGACAGGTATGTTTGCTGTCATCTGGTGACCAATGCAGAAATCTACTGGGAGGATTCGCTCCATTTATTCATCTAGCTCAGTTATTGTTATTGGCCTGTGGCATAGGCTCTAGAGCCAGGCCTGTGAGATAGGCCTATTCCTCCCAGAAATCCTAAGTGACATCTCGGCTGCCAGGCTTGTGAAAAAGGGTCTGTCCGGGGGCACTTTACCCACTCAGTTGGAGTGGCGACGAGTTACAAATTGGTACTATACAGAGCAGTACTGACTGCTCCATTTAATATCCAGGCCTGATACTGCAAGGTTCTCTCTCTCTTCATCAACCTTGTTCTTCCCAATTTATGTTGATGTTGACTGTGTTGGCCTGGAAAATAAAGCATTGGAAAAAACCTTTATTCACTGTCTGAACCTTCGCTCACTGTCTGTTTCTATCACTGCACCCCTGGGCCATATCAAGGTAACTCAATATGCCGATCCCAAAACAAACCAGCGGCCCCTGCGGGGGCGCTACACGTGGGGGCTCGTCCAGGATTCGGCTGTTACCATTAGCAACAACCAAAGTGGGGGATTATTTATTAAAGAGCGGAAAGTGTCCGGTGTTGTGTACTTGAGCTGTCCATCAACGAGGGAGTTAACCTCGCATCACTAAGCTTGGGCGTACGTGCGGCCTAGCACGTGTCTGCAACGTGTCCGGACAAGTTCTTACAAGTGGGCGGAGCCACCCTCCCCTGCGTGAGACGTGCAGGGAAATTCGCGATAAACGACAAAGCACCACCTATCTATCAGGAAGGAGAACCGCATGGTGATGTCTGCCTTCCGACAGCCGGGCGTTGCTGCCCCGAGACTGAGGCCTCCAGCCACTTCACCAGGGAGTTTCAGCGCATTTGCACTGTCTGGAGTGCCTGTGACGGATACAGGCGTCCGTTTGTCTACCAAGGGACAGTTCGTCCTCCTGTCTAGTGGCAAAATGGAGATGCTGGACCTGACCTGTCCCCGTTGCGGGGACCTATCTGTGAAGATCCAGCCCTTTGCCCGATGCCAGCGATGCCGGGCATACTTGTTCATGGCCATTTCACCCACGCAGGCTCCGAAAGAGTATAGGGTGAATTCCATCACTGCCACCCTTACCGCGGAGTAGGAGGCAGTGTGGCCGGAACCCTCCCCGTCGGTGATAATCGTGGAACCAGAAGTCCGGGACACCAAAGTGATTTCAGTATTGTCCACTCTGACCCTACCTTCGGCTACCTCATCACCTTCCTCATTGGAGGTAAGCCTTGGGGAAAACCCGGACTTAGAAAGTGTTCTATCCAGTGTGACAAGCTCATAGGACTCAGGGCGAGAAGATCCCACAAAGGGTATAAACGTTGTGAAGGCGGTGATTGCAGCATTGCAGGATATAGGAAAGTATGAATTGGAGGGGTGGGTTTGGTTAGTTGGGTCAGGAGGAAGGAGGAAAAAGGATTGGTGTACTGTGAAAGTATACTTATCCTTTAAAGCGGTGGTTCCCCCTTAAAAACAACTTTTTTTTATTCCACTGCCCCCCCACATTCCATCACGATTAATGCTCTTAATATTTTTTTCCTGCTGTACATACCTTAGTACAGCATATTCAACCGTCCATCCGGGTTGCGAGTCCCGCGGGAGTGGGCGTTCCTCACAGGCTGTTGATTGACGTTTTCCCCAAAAACGAGCTCTCCCCCCGTTGCGTAAGCCGCGTCAC
Organism: Rana temporaria; assembly: GCF_905171775.1. Taxonomy (NCBI): domain Eukaryota; kingdom Metazoa; phylum Chordata; class Amphibia; order Anura; family Ranidae; genus Rana; species Rana temporaria. The sequence continues at coordinate 54,362,458 of NC_053500.1, read as the reverse complement.
GATTGGCAAAAGGAGCCGAACGGCGATGCGCAGTATAGCGCCGACTCGCCGTTCGGCTCCTTTCGCCAACCGTGACGCGGCTTACGCGACGGGGGGAGAGCTTGTTTTTGGGGAAAACGTCAATCAACAGCCTGTGAGGAACGCCCACTCCCGCGGGACTCGCAACCCGGATGCACGGGTGAATATGCTGTACTAAGGTATGTACAGCAGGAAAAAAATATTAAGAGCATTAATCGTGATGGAATGTGGGGGGGCAGTGGAATAAAAAATGTTGTTTTTAAGGGGGAACCACCGCTTTAAGTGGAAATGATTTCATTTTTTTACTTTGTAAAACTTTTTTAAGTAATGATGCAGTATTCCTTCAAATGTGTCCTTTTTTTCTTGTAGACATGTTTTCTTTGGATCTCTTGCAAACATTGTGTCCAGATCCATTTAATTACTACCAGGTAAGCAAATCCAATTCTTGTCATTTGTCGAATGAAATGTGTGACCAGTCTTTTGATGACCCCTTTTAAGGCTAATTCTTCAATTCTAGTGTAGCAAAGTCCCGGGGCCCCTGACGCCCCCAATGGTGACTTCCAGAGTTGGGGACAGCTGGCATCCTTCAGTGTAGAGTAGACATGTGCGTTCCCGTTCGTAACGAATGGATTTTCGTACGAATTTGTTAGTATTCGTACATTCGGATCAATTTGAACGTCTGAGGCCGCGTACACACGACCGGTCCAAACTGATGAAAATGGACTGAAGTTCAGTTTCATTGGTCCAAACCGTGTGTACGGCCCATCGGTCTGTTGTCCTTCGGACAAAAATTAGAGAACTTGCTTTAAAATCGAACCGATGGACGGCTGACCGATAGGTCCAAACCGATGGTTAGTACACAAAAGCATCGGTTCAAAACCCGCGCATGCTCAGAATCAATGAGAACAAGAAGAAACTGAGTAGGTGTTAAGACCGCATCAGTAATATAGGACTTTGTGGTGTGTCGTGTCAGGGGTAGGTGAGCTAATGATTCAAAGTATAACGTTGTATAGAAAAATATCACAATTTATTTTAAATACATAAAAAACAATTAGAATACAATGAATAAAATCATTGGTTGCCCTGTTACAGACGAGATGCAAATGATAGTTAGATGAATTAGATGCTAGTCGCCGACATGTTTCGCAAGGAGCGTCTTCTGGGCGCCGCAATCATCTACAATACATTCTCATCAGCAACTGTAGAATACCAAACCCTATCAGCAGAGACATATGAGACACAACATAGGGGAGATGGATATGGTCACAGGGTGGAAGCTTGCCCGAGCTGCAACTTAAACCCCCTGCGGGAGTCAGATCCGCAGGGTTTTGAGTGAAGCCGTTCCCCTGGTCAGTTTCAGATAGTAATGGGTAGAACAACGAAATCTACTATTGCGATTTAAACCACCTAGATTCTCATAGGGGCAAAATGGTGGAGGCAATATCCTAGGGTGACAGATCCCATAAAGAGCCGTAATACACAGGTCGGTATAGTGCTGGTAATACCAAACCTCCGCTTGTATTGGCTCTGAGCGTCCTCCCCCTGGATGTCTGTGTGCCTCCGTGGCCCCGGCCGGAATTCTAATTGTTTTTTATGTATTTAAAATAAATTGTGATATTTTTCTATACAACGTTATACTTTGAATCATTAGCTCACCTACCCCTGACACTACACACCACAAAGTCCTATATTACTGATGCGGTCTTAACACCTACTCAGTTTCTTCTTGTTCTCATTTTTTTAATTGTCAAGGACTGGTGCAGTACTGTCTGTGTTGGAAACCAACCACACAAACCTTCTCAAATATACATGCTCAGAATCAAGTCGACGCATGCTTGGAAGCATTGAAATTCACTTTTCTCTGCACGTCGTTGTGTTTTACGTCACCGCATTGGACTCGATCGTTTTTTTAACTGATGGTGTGTACGCACATCAGACCATCAGTCTGCCTCAGCGGTGAACCGATGAAAACGGTCCGTCGGACCATTCTCATCGGATGGATCGACCGTGTGTACGCGGCCTGAAAGAACCAAAATACGAAAATTACGGAATTACGAATAAGCAAAATAACGAACGAGAGAAAATTTGAACGTATGATTGGACAACTTACACCTAGAATATGTAAATCAGCTAGATACGCCTATTCACGAATGTATGCCCGGCCGTCACAGTACAGATACGCCGTTTACGTAAGGCTTTTTCCGGCGTAAAGTTACCCCTGCTATATGAGGCTCAGCCAATGTTAAGTATGGACGTCGGGCCAGCGTCAAATTTTCCGTTGATTACGTTGTTTGCGTAAGTCGTTCGCGAATAGGGCTGTGCGTAATTTACGTTCACGTCGAAAGCATTGACTTTTGGGGGTTAATTTGGAGCATGCGCACTGGGATATGTTCACGGACGGCGCATGCGCCGTTCGTAAAAAGCGTCATTTATGTGGGGTCACAATGATTTTACATAAAACACGCCCACATCTTACACATTTGAATTAGGTGGGCTTACGCCGGCCAATTTACGCTACGCCGCCGCAACTTACAGAGCAAGTGCTTTGTGAATAATGCACTTGCCTGTCAAAGTTGCGGAGGCGTAGCGTAAATAGGATACGCTACGCCTGCACAGAGTTACGCGCTCCCTACGTGAATCTGGCCCAAAGAGATTTATTGTCTATTAAATGGAACTGTGGGAGAGAGTGTTAGGGCCAGGACACAGGCGATTGGGCACCACATGCTTGACCAGACATATGACGACCTCCCATGCAGTCCGCTGGCAACAGCACTTAACTACTTAACCCCCGGACCATATTGCTGCCCAAAGACCAGAGGACTTTTTGCGATTCGGGACTGCGCCGCTTTAACTGACAATTGCGCGGTCGTGCGACGTGGCTCCCAAACAAAATTGGCGTCCTTTTTTTCCCACAAATAGAGCTTTCTTTTGGTGGTATTTGATCACCTCTGCGGTTTTTATTTTTTGCGCTATAAACAAAAATAGAGCGACAATTTAAAAAAAAAATAATATTTTTTACTTTTTGCTGTAATAAATATCCCCCAAAAATATATAAAAAAACATTTTTTTTCCTCAGTTTAGGCCGATACGTATTCGTCTACATATTTTTCGTAAAAAAAATCGCAATAAGCGTTTATTGATTGGTTTGCGCAAAAGTTATAGCGTTTACAAAATAGGGGGTATTTTTATGATATTTTAATTAATATATTTTTTTTACTAGTAATGGCGGCGATCAGCGATTTTTTTTCGGTACTGTGACATTATGGCGGACACTTCGGACACTTTTGACACATTTTTGGGACCATTGGCATTTTTATAGCGATCCGTGCTATAAAAATGCATTGGATTACTATAAAAATGCCACTGGCAGTGAAGGGGTTAACACTAGGGGGCGGGGAAGGGGTTAAGTATGCCTGGGTGTGTTCTTACTGTGGGGGGGGGGGTGGCCTCACTAGGGGAAACACTGATCTTCTGTTCATACATTGTATGAACAGAAAATCAGCATTTCCCCCGCTGACAGGAACGAGAGCTGTGTGTTTACACACACAGCTCCCGTTCCCCGCTCTGTAACGAGCGATCGCGTGTGCCCGGCGGCGATCGCGCCCGCCGGGCACACGCACGGGAGTCGGGGGCGAGCGGGGGCGCGCGTGCGCGCCTCCGGCGGCGCGCACGCGCCCCCTAGTGGCGGCTCAAAGAGCCGCCGTATAGCTACGGGCTCTCGTCCAGGAGAGCCGACCTGCCGCCGTATAATGACGGTGCGCGGTCGGCTAGTGGTTAAAGAGGAAGTAATCTCTACCCCTCAGATGCTGTTTTTAAAATAAACCAGTATAATAAAGTATTACAATATAATCTACAGTATAATAACCCCAATTCACACGTTTCTTACTTTTTTCCAGCAGTTTTAAAATCTGCGCTTCCTGGTATAAGCCAGCATCCATTTTAAGTATGGTTTTCCGAGTCTGCATTGTAATATTCTTCCGCCCTCTCTTCTATTCCTAGCTGTAATCTCGCAGATGCTCAGTGCTTCCTTAGAAAAGTTTTGTTCTAGCTCTGGGATTGGTATGGCAACCGTGTCCCGCCTATCACAGCAGGCCTGTTCTGACTATCTAGGTCACATGGGTATCAGACAGGTCTGAATGGGGTTAAAATCTTGCGGTATCTCGGCGCAGTGCCGCAGAGAAGGGAAATTAAGAAGACAGATTCATATTTATGGACTAACTGCACAAAGAGCATGCCGTTAATCAGAGAGAATATGCGCAAGCGTGAGTGACGTCAGTAAATAGAAGGGGACAAATTACAAGCAAACGGAGGAGGTATAGTGACATCTACACACAGCGATTTGCAGTTTATTCACTGATGATTTATATGGGCTAAAGTTATGTGGAAGGGTTTACAAAAACTTTAAAAGACCCACGTCAAAGAACAAGGCAGACCTCTCCTTGCTCCTCATCAGCTGGGATCTCCAACCACACTATACCTCCAGTCCTCTCAGAAACCTGCACTGAGAGCAATGAAGGTATAGAAATGGGTGTCCCAAGTACTTGCGGCCACTCTCCTAGCGGTACAACAACATCCGATTTTAGCAGGCAAATTTCCCTACCCCAATTGCTAAACCATTGAAAGAAATTCGTGAATTTGTGGAATGTGCAGCACCTCAGTGGCAGGTTCCTAAACGCCATTTATTTTCATGGAAGGCCATTCTGGCTCTCTACCAACACGTGGAAGGCAATGTCTTGGCCTTGTTGGACAGGGAGCATATTACCGCTGACTCCTGGTCCAGCAGGCATGGACATGGACGTTACCTTTCTTTCACAGCACATTGGGTAACTCTGCTGGTAGGGTTCAGTATTGTTGGAACTTGTTCCGCCACCATGCCTCAAATGTTAGTGTTGATTCTGCCCCAGCTCTCCACTCCACCCCTCCTCTTCTGTCTCTATGGCCTCTTCCTCTGCAGATTTGTCCTCTGAACCAGAGGTGCTCCGTAGGCATTCAAGGGGCTATGTAAGCACTCAGGCAAAAAGATGCCATGCAGTGCTTGAGTTGGTCTGTTTAGGGGATAGGAGCCACACTGGGGCATAGATTCTGTCAGCTCTGCAGGGGCAGAATCAGAGGTGGTTGACGTCATTCCAGCTTCAGCCAGGAATGGTTGAATGCGACAATGGCACCAACCTCCGCCCTTCAACAGGGACACTTGACCCATGTTCCCTGTTTGGCTCACATCATGAATTTGGTGGTGCAGCGGTTCTTGAGCAGGTACCCGGGTTTACAGGATCTCCTAAGGCATGCCAGGAAAGTCTGTGGTCATTTCCGACGGTCATATACAGTACATGTTGCTGAGAATGTGTTTCTAGCACGACAGCATCGTGCTGATTCTCGGCGACAGGGTGCCGACATCTCGCACCCGCTGGAATAGACAAAGCACATTCCAGCGAGCGCGTCATAGAAGCGATGGGAGATCCGACTTGGATTCCCACCAATTCTAGCTGCGGCGTTTGGTATGCATCCTGAGAGGGAGAACTCCACGCCAAATTTTAAATAAAAAAACCGACATGGGTTTCCCCCCCCCCAGGAGCATACCAGGCCCTTAGGTCTGGTATGGGTTGTAAGGAGACCCCCCCCACGCTGAAAAAACGACGTGAGGGGGTCCCCCACAATCCATACCAGACCCGTATCCAAAGCACGCTACCCGGCCGGCCAGGAAAGGAGTGGGGACGAGCGAGCGCCCCCCTTCCTGAGCCGTACCAGGCCGCATGCCCTCAACATGGGAGGGTTGGGTGCTCTGGGGCAGGGGGGCGCACTGCAGGCCCCCCCCCCACCCCAGAGCACCCTGTCCCCATGTTGATAAGGACAGGGTCTCTTCCCGACAACCCTGGCCGTTGGTTGTCGGGGTCTGCAGGCGGGGGGAATGAAACCTGCTCAAGAACCGCCTTATTTGTGACATGCCCACCAGGTGGAACTCAACGTTGGCAATGCTGCAGCGGCTGCACACGCAGCAGAGGGCCATCAATGCGTACCTGTGTGAGTATGGCTCCAGGACAGGGTCAGGGGAGCTTGGCTTTTTTTTGCCACGCCAGTGGCTACTGATCAAGGATGCATGCACTGTCCTGTGACCATTTGAGGAGGCCACGAGGATGGTGAGCAGTGACAGTGCATGCATCAGTGATACTGTCCCTCTTGTCTTCCTGTTGGAGCATGCGCTCCGTGGAATAATGGACAGGGCACTTGAGGCAAAACAGTGGGAGGAAAAGGAGGACTTCCTTACCTCTCAAGGCCCCCTTTATCCAGATAGTATTCCTGTGAGCCGATCACACAGGAAGAAGATTTGGAGGAGGAGGATTGTGTCAGCATGGAGGTGGAGGATAACACTCGTGCATCAGCAGTAGTCTTCAAGGGATCTTTTTTAGTCCCCAGAAGCCCATGGAGTTGTATGTGGCTGGGAGAAGGTGGTTGCAGATCATGTGATCCTTGGTGACCCAGAGGACTCAGGATCGAATGCCTCTGCAAACTTACGCTGCATGGCCTCCCTGATCCTGCAAAGCCTGCGAAAGGACCCTAGGATTCGTGGTATCAAGGAGAGGGATCATTATTGGCTGGCAACCCTTTTTGATCCACGTTACAAGGGTAAGGTTGCAGAACTTATCCAGCCTTCACAGAGGGAGCAGAGGATGAAACATCTTTAGGAGGCCTTGCAGAAATGTTTATGCAATGCGTTTCCAGAGCCTGGGAGGTTACAATTTCCTGGTGCTGGACAATGTGTTGCTGAGGCTTCATTCAGTCACAGAAAAAGTGGTGGAGAAGGTGGCCGGCTGACTGATGCCTTCAGACAATTCTTCAGTCCTCAGCGCCAAGGTCTGATCGGTTGCAGCAACCATCACCAGCGTCTGATGATGGTGCAGGAATATCTAGGGGCAAGATCAGACTTGGAGACCTTTCCAACAGAACATCCACTGGGTTACTGGGTCTTGAGGATGGACCACTGGCCAGAGCTTTCTCAATATTCAATTGAGCTACTGGCCTGTCCTGCATCCAGTGTTCTTTCTGAACACACATTCAGTGCTCCTGAAGGCTTTGTAACCGATCAGAGTGCACCTGTCCACAGACTCTATTGATCGGCTCACATTCATAAAAATGAATCGGTCTTGGATCACCACCAGCTACCAAGCACCTGATGCTGATGTAACCGATTGATTTTTCTTTAGAAGTGGGATCCCTTGAAGACTGCCTATGCTGAGTGACTATCCTATTCCTCCTCAATATTCATGATGATAGCTTCTAAGAATATTTTAGGTTCAGGGCACCACCACCACTGCCTAAGGCCCAATTTTTCTGCCCCTTTTAAACAGGGGCGTGTAATTACAATTTTTGATCTAATATTTCACAGCAGGGCTCGTTCCTGCACTCAACAAGAGAATCTGTGAGTGGTTACAGTGTTGTGGCACCCACCACCAAAGGCCCCATTTTCTGCCACTGTTTAACAGGGGCATATAATTACAATTTTTGATATATTTCACAGCAGAGCCCATTTCAGCGCCCACCAAGATTAACTATGAGGGCTTACAGTGTTCTGTTACCACCAACACCTAAGGCCCAATTTTCCACAGATAATATAGGGCAGTATAGTATATACAGGCGGTCCCCTACTTTCAAACATCCTACTTACAAATGGAGGGAGACAACAGGAAGTGAGAGGAAATCTACCCCTAGAAAGGGAAATGCTCTCCTGTAAGAGTTAATATGTCTCCACTGATGCTTTATCACCAATCCTCGTTTCCCTAATAACCCAAAATGTTCAAAATGTTCAAAATCCAATTGTCATTGGGACAGAAAGTGAGGTGAAATCTTCTGAACAGTGGCACAGACAGCAAAACAGGGGTGTTTCCCTATGTTATCCAAAAAGCTTAACAATAGGTTTTTTGGCTGGAGCTACACTTAAAAAATGTACCTGTTCCAAATTACAAACAGATTCAACTTAAGAACAAACCTACAGTCCCTATCTTGTTTGTGACCCGGGGACCGCCTGTATACTGCTGTTCTGTTTTTTTAGGGGGGGGAGGTGGAGGGTTTCCCTTAATATCCATACCAGACCCTAATGCCGCGTACAGACGGTCGTTTTTTGTGATGAGAAAAAACGACGTTTTTGAAAACGTCATTTAAAATGACCGTGTGTGGGGAAAACGTTGTTTTATGTCTTCTGAAAAACGACAAAAAAAAATTCAAACATGCTCGAATTTTTTGTGTCGTTTTTCAAAACGTCGTTTTTTGTGTCAATGAAAATGATAGTATGTGGGCAAAACGACGTTTCAAAACGACGTTTTTAAACCCGCGCATGCTCAGAAGCAAGTTATGAAGCTAGCTTCAATGGAAAAGAATGCCGTCGTACGTGCTGAACGTAACCACGCTTTGCTAGAGCATTTTAAAAAACGATGGTGTGTAGGCAACGTCGTTTTTGAAAATGAAGTTTCAAAAACGTCGTTTTATTTCATGATTCAAAACGTCGTTTTTTTTTCATCACAAAAAACGACCGTCTGTACGCGGCATAAGGGCCTGGTAATGGGCTGGGGTGTTCGCATTAACTTTTTGACAGTTCGCATGTTCTGTCACGAACCGAACCGGGGGATGTTCGGCTCATCCCTAAATACCTCCAATAATACCCTCAACATCAGGTACTTTAGCCAAGGATGGGCAAGAATGGTATTGTGGCTTTGCCTACAAAACAGTTTCTGAGCTTTATGATATTTAGAAATGTCCCTCTATATCATTGTACTATTTATCTTCTCAGGTGCTTTCTGATGATGCTGTTGATGGTAAATCTCACTATCTGGATTATCACGGTTACTGAAGAATCCAGACATCACACCACTGAATTGGAGTTGTTCTTTAGAAGAAAGGCTTCAGAAACGAATAGCACTGAAAATAATAAAGGTACAAGCTTTTTTATGTAATAAAACTTGTGGTGAGGAAAGTAAATGTAGCGCCCCTTTACCTTCAGAAAGGACGCTATGTTCAATTTAGTTTGGGAATGCGAGAGTTATGTTGCTCTCATTCTTGATTTTGTTAAATTTGGCTGTCGCCAAATCTGGATTGTTCTGTGGGTCAGTATGCGTTCCGGGGATGTTGTCTCATCTCTGGGCGGCAGGTGGCGCCAGAGGGATCCAGGCGGAGCCTCTTCTTCCCAGCAGCCAATGAGAGGAGGTTTTCCCTCGCAAGGCATGCTGGGGAGGGGTATTTCTGTGGCGGAGGCCGTTGTTCTGGGTTCTTCGCGGGTTCCTGGTTCCGGGTGTGGCACCCACCTTCAAGGTGCGTGCGCACATCACGGGCCCCACCACTATGGCCTGGGGTCGCGTGTTACGCAGAGTTCCTGATTTTGGGCCCTCCTGGCCTGGAGCAACTGATGCTACCAAGGGGCCCCAGTGACTTACTGGGTCCCCATTTCTACTGAGGAGATCCCAGGCTGTATGCTGTTCGGTGGGGGATCGGCTTGAGGAGAACCCGGAGGCAGGTGATCCAAAAGGGCTTGAACGAACCATCGGGGATCTGGTAACCGGACATAGACAGATACATTTACACTCGGTGACACTAGCATGATTTACTGGGAGGATTCGCTCTATCATTCAACTTAACCTTGCACTAGGCCTGTGGCAGAGGCCTCAACATCCAATCAGAGTGAAGTCTGTGGCAGAGACTTGTTCCTCCCAGAAACCTCAAGTGACGCTCTGGCTGCCAGGCCTGTGGCAGGGGTCTGTCCAGGGGCACTTTACCCACTCTGGCTAGAGTGGCGACGTATTGATACAATTACAGGAGGCAGGACTGCTTCCCTTATCCAAAGTCTGATACTGCAGAATTATTATATTTTCATCAACCTATCCTGTCTACCTCAATTCGATGTGTTGGTCCTGTTGGACCAGGAAAATAAAGCATTCAGAAAACCTTATCTACAGATTGGACATTCGATTACTGCTCTACTCACTACCTTCAACCCTAGACACTATATAGAGGTAACTTAATACGCCGAAATTCAATCAGCGGTTCCTTCGGGGGTAGCGCTACCTAAAGTTAAAGGAAGAAAGGAGAATAGCAAATTCAGGCATAATGATAGGGAAACTGTCCTGCTCCCAAGCGTAACACTTCTCTGAGCCACTTCTGCTTGAGTTGGATTAGTGTACCCGGACAGGCCTCTCTCACTGACCTGGCATCTGGAGTATCACTCAAACATTTGTAGGATAAAGTCTCTGCCACAGACCCTCCTTGGTGAACTTGAACTTGAGGAAAAGTCTCTGCCACAGACCCTCCTTGGTGAACGTCAGGGAGACACCTCTGCCACAGGCCCTCTCTGATTGTAGTTAGGGAGGAGATCCTCCTTGGGTGAATTAAGCCTGGATCTCCTTCGACTTGTCGCTCAGGTACCGACTGACAGGTGATCAATCCTTCAGTGTCCGGCTAACTTGATCCCCGGTGGTTTGTCGAGGCCCTTTTGGACCGCCAGCCTCTCAATGGCGCTCCTCAGATGGACTCCCCACCGAACAGTACTACCACTTGGGATCCTCAAAAGTGGGAACCCAGTCACCCAGTCACTCACTGAGTCCCCGTCGCTGCTCAAATGTTCCAGGCCAACGTGGCCCCGAAACCAGGAACACCGCGTGGCACGCACGCCCCGGCCAGGTAGGCCATAATGCCGGGGCGCCGTGATGTGACCACCCTAAAGGTGGGTGCCACACTGGACGAAGGAGAACCAGAACCAATGGCGTCTGCCCCATAAATACCCTCCCCCAGCATGCACAGCGAGGCCAAACCCTCCTGATGGCTGCTAGGGAAGAGCACCCAAACCTTGACTCCACTGCTGCCACCTATCGCACAGGGGTGGGAAGAACACCCCAGCACAACAGAATAAGCCCACAGCACATCCAAGCTGAGACAGAGACCCACTTTTGCACATAACAATTTGGATCAGAGTTTAACTACACTTTGATCTCCCTCTAAATTTAAATAGCACCGGTACCTAAAGTAACCAGGCTCTACACACATAATTTTAACATGAGTTACAATGTTCACACCTAAAAGTTTTCCTGAATCTAAGCTAGGATGTCTTGCTTACCCCTAATGCAGGTGGCCAGACATTATAGCTGGCTACTGTGTTCTTCACCTATAGCAGCCCTCTTTCCCATTAGGCAAGTAGGATTACCGGTAATCAGTTGCCCCAGGTCTTATATAGTGCCTGGCCACCACACCAGAGCAGGTACTTGCTGTTGACAGACAGACAAGATTCAGAATAGACAGGTTCAATCATACCTCCCAACTTTCAGAGATGGGAACGAGGGACCCCTATTAGAAAAAGTATGTAGGCATAGGACACACACCCTGCCACGCCCCTTAAAAGAAAAATTATACAAAAAATTGTTAAATACACAAGTGCTTTTTTACCACTACTATTCCTTTATATTTTAAAATGTACAAATGCAGCAATTTAGAAATTGATGAAAGGTTTATCACTGGAAAACACTTTTTGAAAGATAAAACGTGCATTTTATATACAGCTATATAGATCAGACCAAAATGAGGGACAAATGAGGAGGAAAGCGGGACTTTGTTCCAAATCATGGACAGTCGGGCGCTATGGGTTCAATGTCCAAAGTCAAAAGGCAGGAAGAGTTTAGGGAATAGTGGATATCCATTCCGAAGTCATCAACGAGGTAATCCAATCTAGCAGAGCAGGGCAGATGGGGAGCCCGATCAGGTATTGCACACTCTATCACAAGCATGAGACTGCAAGAGTCTGGCCACATCAATCATTTTGTAGGTGGACAAACAGACAAGGAAAGTGCCACAGCCAAAACCAGGATTCTAGAATGAGGAGCAGGAGTGCTAGATGCTCCTGAAATAATAGTTACAAACAGGGAAGGATTATAACTAGACATGTGCAATTTGTTTAGTTCCAAATTCTTTTAACAAATTTTGACAAATTGGTTCTGAAATTTCTGAATTTCCGAAATTCGAGATTTTTAGAAATTCGAGATTTTTAGAAATTCGAGATTTGAGAAATTCAAAATTTCAGAAATTCAAAATTTCAGAAATTCAAAATGTCAGAAATTCAAAATTTCGAACATTTGGAAATTCAAAATGTCGGTAATTCAAAAATTTGGTAATTCTAAAATTCGGAAATTCGAAAATTGAAAATTCGAAAATCCTAAAAATTACACATTTTGACAAATTGGTTAATTCTGAATTTTCAAATTCTGAATTTTTGAATTTACGAAATTTGGAATTTCCAAAAATTCAGAAATTCGCAATTTCAGAAATTTGGCATTTCGAAATTAGGCAATTCAAAATTTAATTCAATTAATTCTTCAATTACCGTGTTTTATACCATTCCTTTTCATACATTATTTCCCAAATGATAGAATTGGTGATAAATTTATCATGCTCATTAAGAAGCTACGACCACCCCTCCCTTTTTCCTCCCTACTAACCTATCCCACCCCTTCACACTACTCTCCTTCCCCATCCCAACCCCCCTTCTAAGACACTTTTTTTTTTTTTTTTTTTTTTATTAAAGTATAAGTACGTTTTCTGGTCAAGCTTTGATTGTAAGAATTCCTTTGTTACACTTGCATAACTTGTTAATGCAATAAGCTTCAATAAAACCTTTGATTGTGAAAAAAAAAAAAAATTCAAAATTTAAGGAAATTCTGAAATTCGAAAAGTCAAAAATTCCAAATTCGAACATTTTGAAAACCGAAAATTTGAAAATTAGGAAATTCTAAATTCCAAAAATTCCAAATTCGGAAATTCAGAAATTTGAAAAGCGGAAATTCTAAAATTCAAATCTCTAGTTTTTGGAAATTTTGATAACTCATATTTGGAATATCGAAATTTGGCTGTTAGTGAAATTTGTAACTTCAGATAACAGCCAAAATTCTAATACCTGTAATTTAATAGTTATTATTAGTTTCAAATTTTACTGATTTTCTTTTTTTCATATTTTCGAAATCGGAAATTCGATAATCGGAAATTCAATAATCGGAATTTCGAAATTACAAAATTCTAAAATTCAGAATTAAAAAATGAGAAAATCTGAAAATGTGTATTTTCCAATTTTTGAATTCCGAATTTTCAAATTTTCCAAATTCCTGAATTTCAGAAAAAAGCAAAAAAAAACGAATGAATCAAACAATTTATTTGGCAGTGCACATGTCTAATTATAACCCCCTAACGTATTTTATTTTTTTAATTCACCCTTTCTATTTTTCCTAATGAGGTAAAATCTTCTGTATAACCACTTAAGACCCGGACCTTTATGCAGGTAAAGGACCTGGCCAGTTTTTGCGATTCGGTACTGCGTCGCTTTAACTGACAATTGCACGGTCGTGCGATGTGGCTCCCAAACAAAATTGGGGTCCTTTTTTTCCCACAGATAGAGCTTTCTTTTGGTGGTATTTGATCACCTCTGCGGTTTTTATTTTTTGCGCTATAAACAAAAGTAGAGCGACAATTTTGAAAAAAATTCAATATTTTTTACTTTTTGCTATAATAAATATCCCCCAACAAGATATATAAAAAAATTGTTTCCCTCAGTTTATACCGATACGTATTCTTCTACCTATTTTTGGTAAAAAAAATCGCAATAAGCGTTTATCGATTGGTCTGCGCAAAATTTGGTGGATGGGTGTGGATTGCATGCACCTGATCCCCAGGAGAAGATGGGGAACTACAAGTCCCATCAGGTTATAATATAAGGCTACGAGGTGGATGGGTGTCCAGACATCCATCCACCTCGGAGCCTTATATTATAACCTGCTGGGGCTCAGGTGCATGCAATCCACCATCTTTGTCCAGTTTTGCTCTCACTGCTGGGACTTGTAGTTCTCCATCTTCTCCAGGGGCTCAGGTGCATGCAATCCACACCCATCCACCTCAGAGCCTTATTGTATGTATAGCCTGCTGGGACTTTTAGTTCTCATCTTCTCCAGGGGCTCAGGTGCATGCAATCCACCATCTATGGGACTACAAGTCCCAGCAGTGAGAGAAAAACTGGACAAAGATGGTGGATTGCATGCACCTGAGCCCCAGGAGAAGATGGAGAACTACAAGTCCCAGCAGCAGTGTAAGTACAATAAGGCTCCGAGGTGGATGGGTGGGGATCATGTTAATGCACTTCCACTCCAGTGCACTGCTGATGCTGACTGACAAGTAATTGGGGACGGTGGGATCAGGAGTCAGACAGGATGATTGTGGCATACAGGGTCAGGAGGTATGGCATGGCTGGCAGCAGCTCTTCTTACCTTCTTCGCAGCTCCGCTCAGGCCGTCCAAAGAACGGAGCTGCCGACGTGACATCACTTCCGGTTTTCGTCTGTAAGACGAAACCCGGAAGTAACATCTAAAGCAATGCTGCCTCCCGGCGCCCATAGTGTATCCAGGGACGGGAAGCTAATCGGCGCTTTGCAATGCCCCGGAAGGCGGGTTAAAAGCACGCAAATGAAGCGCCACGTCTGCAATCTCATGATTGCATTGACGTGGCGCTTCCTAGGGCACTGGTGTTCGGCGCCTAAGTTTAGTTTTTTTTTTCTTAAAGGGGCCATTTTAAAATTATATATATATATATATATATTTTTTTGTGACTACAGGAGGGGGGGTGTGGCGCCCGGGTGCCCCCTATGGACGGCCCGCCACTGCTTCCAGCCTGTCCTGCTGTCACATCTGTCTGCTGCTCCATCTCCTGGCATTTTTCCAGTGAGGTATCGGCTACTTCCAATGCTGAATACTAGACTGATCATAGGCACTGCTCTTGCGGTTACTGATCCACGATCAGTGGCCCCCGAGCCGGAGCTGTATGAGAGGCCTTCCTCTGCACGTCAGGCTCACTAACCAGGTATGTGACACTGCCCAGGGGCCCCAGCTACATGGGGGGCCTCTGCACTTTCCACAAAGCAGCTGATCCACGCTGCCCTGAAATTAGGGGCCCCATAATGGCACTGAGAGTGATGGATACACAGGGGAGGCAGGCTGGCAGCAGTGCGCCATGCTGTACAGAACAATACCTATTATTTCACAGCTAGCAGGGAGGGGCAGGGCCGGAGGGCCAGTGATGCTCTGACCCCGCCCCATGCAGCTTGAATGCTCATGACTCGTAGGAGCTGGAGTGGGATCTGCTGAGTTGCCAGCACTGAGAGCCCACCTGCGGAAGTAACATTGTGGATGGTGTCATGGTGAGCCCAGATGTCCAGCACTGTTTGCACCAAATGGCTTGGAATGCTGGGAGGGATGCTCCCTCCTCTGCCCCTCCTTCTGCCTGCTTGATTGGTATAGGTGAGTCCAGTGCTGGAGGTGGACACATAGCCAAAAGTTTACATGCACTGTATCTCCACTGGAAAAGGGGGTACTACATGGATGCAATAATAGTGCTGCGTGATATCAAGGGTGTATGGGGAAAACAATGCTAAGGGGGATCTGGGGTGTAAAGGGGTAGCAATGCTTGGGGTAGCTTGGGTGTCTATAGTGCTAGAGGTATCAGGGATATAGAAAGGCCACAGTGTAGGGGTATCAGGGATGTAGTGGGGTCACAAGGGGTATCTTATAGTATATGGTAACAGTGCTGGGGGGATATCTGGGGTGTAGAGGGGTCAGAGTGCTGGGGGGATATCTGGGGTGTAGAGGGGTCAAAAGTTTACATGCACTGTATTTCCACTGGAAAAGGGGGTACTACATGGATGCAATAATAGTGCTGCGTGATATCAAGGGTGTATGGGGAAAACAATGCTAAGGGGGATCTGGGGTGTATAGGGGTAGCAATGCTTGGGGTAGCTTGGGTGTCTATAGTTCTAGAGGTATCAGGGATATAGAAAGGCCACAGTGTAGGGGTATCAGGGATGTAGTGGGGTCACAAGGGGTATCTTATAGTATATGGTAACAGTGCTGGGGGGATATCTGGGGTGTAGAGGGGTCAGAGTGCTGGGGGGATATCTGGGGTGTAGAGGGGTCAGAGTGCTGGGGGGATATCTGGGGTGTAGAGGGGTCAGAGTGCGGGGGGATATCTGTATGTAGTATTTTCCCACTTTTTCTTTGCTGTACAGAATGATTGTTCATGTAGTTAATGAGGAGCTCCAACCAAAAGGGGAAGCTCCGCTTGTCTTCCTCCTACCTACGTAATGTCTGTTTACCTGTGCTGTCTCCATTGTAGGGGCCCCAGAGCATTACTTTGCCCAGGGGCCCATGATGCTATTAAGATGGCCCTGCTGCTAAGGCTCGATCACTATGGGGAGTAGTGTGGGTGATGCTGCAACCACTGCAGGAGTGCCAGCAAGGGATGGAGCTTGTCCCAGCTCCAGTAGTTACTAGAGGGAAGAGAGAAAGGTCCCTGGAGCCGCACTTCAATGAGCCCAGGGAGCCCAGGCTGAGGTTGTCTCTCTTATATCACCATAGGACTCCGTGGATATGTGGCACCAGGGATCTTTCCTCTCTTCCTTCCAGGTATGTGAGGCCTCGTACACACGACCGAACATGTCTGCTAAAACTGGTCTGCGGGACCAGTTTCCGCGGACATGTCTGACCGTGTGTAGGGTCGACCGGACAGTTTTCCGGCCTAGCGGACAGGTTTCCAGCGGACAAACGTTTCTTAGCATGCTAAGAAACTTGTCCGCTGGAAGCCTATCCGTCGGACATGTCCGATGGTCAGTACGACTCATCGGACATGTCCGCTGGCCCGAAATCCTGCGCATGCGTCGAATTGATTTGACGCATGCGTGGAAGCATTGACCTTCCGTGTCAGAGAACATCGGTGTCATCTAAGTCACCGCATTCTCTGTCCGCGGGGATTTTGGTCTGATGGTGTGTACACACATCAGACCAAAACATCCCAGCAGACATGTCCGATGAAAATGGTCCGCGGACCGTTTTCATCGGACGTGTCTGCTCGTCTGTACAAGGCCTAACAGGTAGTCAGGTGCATATGCTCCTTGAAAACCCAAATCTCACACACGTGGTATCCCATACTCTGGAGAAGGAGTAAAATGTGTTTTGGGATATAATTATAAGTGTGTCTCTGCTGTGTGTGTGTGTGTGTGAGGAATAACTAAAATGACAACTTTGAAAAAAAGTGTCAAAATTACATCTTCAAAAAACTCACCATGCCTCTTAATAAATACCTTGGACAGTCTACTGTAATTAAGGGGGTATTTTATTACCCTGGCATTTTAGGGCCTTAAGAATTAAAGTAGGCAGACAGGACATCAGGATTGATTATATATACATAGCCAATCAGCGTGTCTGGCGGAATCCCAGCAATCGCTCGGAGAGAGGCAGAACGACGGTCTGCCTATGTAAACAAGGCAGATTGCTGTTCTGATAGTGGGAAAGGCAGAGATCGTGTGTTTCTGCTAAGCAGAAACCCGGATCTCTGTCTTCCTTTAGTTAAGCCATTCCCCACACAGTGAGAAAACACACCCAGGTAACACAGTTGACCCTTTGATCGCAGCTGATGTTAACCCCCTCTGCTACTGTCATTTATATAGTGACTGTGCACTTTTTTTTAGCACTGATCACTGTATTGGTGTCACTGGTCCCCAAAAAGTGTCACGCAGAGTCAGATTTACCCGCCGCAATTTATGATTATTTCTGTCTAACTGTCTTGTCCTAGAGACAACCACTTATTCATTTCTGTCATGGGGTTAGGAAGGAAAGTACATTTTCTATAGGTTAATTTTGCCTAACTCTTAAACTGTTTTCAATATGAAAATGAACTTCTATTGTCTTACAGTTTCATATTACTTTTCTCTACAGGTGGCGATGAAGATGAGAACAGCTGTGGATGCTCATACAAATGTGGCATTAACAAAAGAGTTTTTCTTTATTTGTACCCCTTTAATGTTGAGTACAATCTTTTTGCTGCAGCAATGATCTATATCATGTGGAAGAATGTCGGACGCAAGATTGACGAAAATGCTTTTTTCCACCATGGACTGGGGCCAGGGGTTCGTAAACACATTCCACTTCTGGGCCTTTTTTCAGGTTTGGCCATTGTAATTACAGGCCTAGTAATGTTTATCTTGTATGAAGTGGGTAGAGAGAATGCTCAAAAACTTTGGGTATCTTTGACAGCTTTCTACTTCTTTCATTTGATCAGTCTTTCTCTTATGTGTCTGGCCAACGTGGTGGGAATTGTCATTTTCCAGCTGGATAAGAGGAACATGTGCAATCAGAAGAACCCAAGTCGGACCTTAGATACTGTTCTACTTGTGTTGGCAACATTGGGCCAATATGGAATATCTTATTATTCTATTATAGCCATGGCATTCACGGTTCCCTTTGGCCTCATGTGTGGTTTAACATTTTCCTATTCTGTACTGATGATTATTCAACACTCCCTTCAAAATGCTTTTATAATAGAAGGCCTGCACCGTCTTCCCCCCGCCAACTTGCTTAAAGATCATCCAAAAAAGACTTCCCCCATGCCTGTGGAACAACATGATTCTTTAAGACGTATAAGTGTGCAAGAGGACGAAAACAGATTGTCCCTAACAAGCCCTCAAAGAAATCGAAGACTGTCAAGAAGGGAGACTCTGGCACGAAACATTAAGAGCCATCTGAAGAAAAGAAAAACTATGAAGGACTTTTACTTGTTTCTCTTCCTCTGTAATATTATAGTAAGTAATTATCATTTCCTTCAGTAATGCAAACATGATTTGAAATTATTTCCTGCTGATTTACTAAAGGTTAAAGGGTCACTAAAGGAATTTTTTTTTTAGCTAAATAGCTTCCTTTACCTTACTGCAGTACTGGTTTCATGTCCTCATTGCTCGTTTTTGCTTTGATGTTGCTGTAAAACTGCTCTGATCTCCACACTTCCTGCTTGTCTGGCTCCTTATAACCATCATACTGGGAGCTTTTCACGGTGGTCCAAGCTGTCATTACTGTGTGTCTAAAACTCCTCAGAACCAATCAGATTAATTTTAAAAACAAAACACTGCCCTGGATTTGTTTGTTTTTGTTCTGTGTGTCTCTCTAGTTCACAGGAACATGAAATCAGTTTAAAAACGAAAGTGAAACTACAGGCACATTATATGATTGAATTTAATCTATGTTTAATCATTTTTAAAAGGAATCAGTTAACTTTTATGTCTCTATACCCTGTAAACAGTCATTTCAGCAAAAAAATGTTTTTCCTTTAGTGATCCTTTAAGAACTTCCACTTTACAAAGAATGTTTTCACTTTTCATTAAGATGAAGCTTCAATAGTCAATCACGTGCAATGCAATATTGCCATTTTCCTTGTATGATTGGGTTTTCAGTATCAACTTTACTAAGTGAACGTTCTGTATTCCTTTAGGAAAGACCAGATTTATACTTTCTGCACCCCCAGGCCAAATGTCTTTTGCTACTACTCTTACCCAAGTTCCCCAACTAGTCTTCTTATCACACTAATTCGATATTCATATAGAATGAACTCAAATTTGAATAGAAAAATATTAGAAGAGTAGAATAATAAAATATATATAAATATATTTTATTCAACTCTATTCTAATATTTTTCTATTCATATAGAATAAACTCAAATTCGAATAGAAAAATATTAGAATAGAGCAGAAAAATATATATTTATTTATATATATATTTTATTTTTCTACTCTTCTAATATTTTTCTATTCGAATTTGAGTTCATTCTATATGAATTACGAATTTCAGAAAATGGAAGATAGATAGAAGATAGATACAAGAAGCCAGGTCATATTCTATTGTATTTGATTACATTCTATTAGATTCCATTCTGTTCTTTACTATTCTTTGATTTTCATTCTATTGTTTTATTATTTTATATTCTATTTTATTGTATTCTTTTTTAGAAATCGATTTATATAATATTACAATTTGGGAATTCGTATGCATACGAATGTCCGAATAATGAAAAATTTGTCCGAATTTCGATTCAGAACGAAACGAAATGCACATGCCTACTGGGGACAGAGACCACAAAATAAACCATTTGCCCACTCTATCCGCTTAGGAACCGCTCCAAGTACATCTACTGTGGCAGGGAGGCTGT
Organism: Rana temporaria; assembly: GCF_905171775.1. Taxonomy (NCBI): domain Eukaryota; kingdom Metazoa; phylum Chordata; class Amphibia; order Anura; family Ranidae; genus Rana; species Rana temporaria. The sequence continues at coordinate 54,342,409 of NC_053500.1, read as the reverse complement.
GCGCTGGATCACGTATCTGGTACGTGATCAGTGCTTCGGATAAGGCACGTGCTAGCCGCCCCAGCTGTGCCGTGATTTGTAACAGCACAAACCAATCAGTGGGTCCCAGCCAATGATTGATCGCCAGGACCCACTGATCGGCTCCATCATTCATGGAAAAGAGCTCTGTGTTGTAAACAACACAGAGCTCTGTACACTGACAGATTTTTTTTCCCTGCAAAGGGACAATTACACATTGTTAGGCACAAGGTTAACCCCTTGATCACTCCTTTCCAGCCAGTGTCATTAGTACAGTGACCATGTATAATATTAGCACTGGTCACTGTATTAGAGTCACTATTGATGTCAGTGTCAGACAACTGGTGTACCCCCCAGCCTGCATAAGCTAGTGCCAGATTTCCCACCACTCTATCACAGTCTCATTATATGTCATTGATCACCACTGTTACTAATATAGTAAATAAATAAATATTCCAGTGTATATATACTATAGTTTGTAGACACTATGGCCCGGATTCACAGAGAGCGGGCGCACATTACGCCACCGTAGCGCAAATAATATACGCTACGCCGACGCAGCGCAGAGAGGCAAGCATGGAATTCACAAAGCCAGTTCTCCCAAAACTGCGCTGGGTTTCGATGGCGTAAGTCAGCGTAGGTGGAAGTGGGCGTGAGACATGCAAATGAGGCGTGACCCCATGCAAATGATGGTCCGAGCGCTAGACAGATACGTATCATGAACTGCGCATGCGCCGGAACGATGACGCATCCCTCTGCGCATGCTCACAACCACGTCGAAACAACTGCCTAATCTACGCCAGATCAATGCCAACGGCGTGAACGTAACCTACGCTCAGCCACACACACATCCAATGTAAACTCCGTAAAATACGCCGGCTTGTATTCCCTGGTGCACACCTTTGCATGTCTGCTGCTGGGTTACACCTCCTTTATGGGGCTTAACTTTACGCCGGACGTACAACTTACGCTCAAATCGCGTAGCCTGCGTCGGGCGCACGTACATTCGTGAATCGCCGTATTTTCCTCATTTGCATATTTAAATAGAAAATCAATGGGAGCGCCACATGCGTCCAGCCTAAATGTGAACCCACGCTACGCCGGCGTAGGCAAGTTACGTCGGCGGGATGACGCCTATTTTTAGGCGCATCTTAGTTTGTGGGTCCGGCGCACAGATACGATGGCGCACATTTGCACTTACGTGGCGTATCTTGAGATACGTTGGCGTAAGTGCTTTGTGAATCCGGGCATATAACTTTCACGCAAACCAATTAATATACACTTATTGGGATTTGTAGCAGAATATATTTTTGCCTAAATTCATGAAGAAATTATTTTTACATTTTTTTTATTGAATAGGTTCTATAACAGAAAGTAAAAAAAAAAAAACTCCCCAATACATTTGATGGTCTACTTTCCACCAAGGGGTCATTTTGAGGGTATTTGGCATTTTAGGGCCTCAAGAATTTAAAAAGGCAGTCAGTACATCAGGATTGATCAATTCCCAAATTGATATACCATAGTTTGTAGACTTTATAAGTTTTACACAGACTAAATAATATACATCAATTTTGTTTTTCACCAAAGAAATGCAGCAACATAAATTTTTAGAACAGAATTAATATTTTTTTCACAATTCAGTCTTTTTTATTTATATAATAATATATAAAAAAAAAGTGTTGATCAAATACCACCAAAGGAAAGCTCTATTTCAGTGGAAAACAATATTATACAAAATTTAGTGAATGTGTGGTAGGTAGGGGGCGCTAGTGTCAAATTTGATTAAAGGTAATAGCAATTACAAAATACATGTGATATCAATTAATTGATATCACATGTATTTTGTAATTGCTATTACCTTTAATCAAATTTGACACTAGCGCCCCCTACCTACTACACATTCACTAAATTTAATGAGGTATTGTCCTCTTATATTTTTAGGGGAGCAGCTTTCCAATATATATTTATATATATATTTTTTCATTTTATTTAATAAGTTTATATGTTCCACACACATTTTATTGGCGCGAAAATCAACTCTCAAACATTATACAAAATTTGCATATAGTGATTGTGCAATTATGAGTTAACCGCTTGCCAGCCGTGTAATGTACTTGTACTGCGCAAACTCATGTACTTGTATGTCATGTTGTGCAACAGCCTCTAAAGGGCATGCGTGCGCCGCCAGAGCGCACACCAAAATAAAATAAAATAAAAAAAACAGTTGTGGGGTCCCCCCCAAAATCCATACCAAACCCTTATCAGTAGACCACAAAATGTTACTGATGCGACTGGCCGAGGTAGCCAGAATCGCAGAGGGTGATTTACCATGGTTTTCCTCCTTTCTTGAAAACCGATCACAAACAGTGAAACTGGGATCTTTCACGTCGGAAAAACGCACGGTGCCATGTGGAGTCCCCCAAGGATCCCCCCTGTCACCGGTGCTGTTCAACATCTATCTTCGCCCTCTCTTTGATATTATCAGTAGCCAAGAACTACTTTATCACTCTTATGCAGACGATACGCAACTGTATTTTCGCATCTGCAACAAAAAGGATCATCATCTCAGTTTAGAGAAATGTCTCTCTTCGATAGAAAACTGGATGACTAAGAGTTATCTTAAACTCAATAGTTCCAAAACAGAACTTCTTATGTTTCACGCCAGCCGAAAGAGTCAACTGGCAACAACCTGGACACCGCCGCCCATTCTGGGCCAAATCATCACCCCTAGCTCCAAAGTCAAAAGTCTAGGAGTCATTTTTGACACCTTCATGACAATGGACGCACAAATAGGGTCAGTAGTCAGCGGATCGCACCATTTGTTGCGCCTACTACGCAGACTTATTCCATTTATCCCCAAAGAAGACGTAGCAGTCGTGGTGGGAACAATCGTGAATTCCAGACTGGACTATGCAAATGCCCTCTACCTCGGGCTCCCAAAGTACCAAATCGCTCGTCTGCAAGTCGTACAGAATACGGCCGCCAGACTGGTGACTGGGAAAAGGACATGGGAATCAATCTCACCTTCGCTGAGAACCCTTCACTGGTTGCCAGTAAAAGACAGAATTGTATTTAAAGCACTCTGCCTGACACATAAGTGCATCCATGGGAAGGCTCCACAATATCTTTGCGACAAGATAGAACCTCACAATTCTAATCGCGTTCTGCGATCCACTGACCAAAATCTGGTCAAGGTTCCAAAAACCAAATACAAGTCCAAAGGAGAAAGAAGGTTTGCTTTTCAAGGTCCGAGACTATGGAACGCTTTACCAATCAGCGTTCGGTTGGAGGAAAACCACCTGACTTTCAGAAGACGGATTAAAACTCTGCTCTTTTGATGTCATGAGACACGAAACATCAAGCGCCCAGAGGCGATTCAGTTCGCATGTGCCGCGCTATATAAGTTTTTCATTCATTCATTCATTCATTATCCAAGCATGCAGCCTGGCAGTTCAGGAAAGGGAAGGGGAGGAGAGAGCGCCCTCCCTGAATCATACCAGACCACATGCCCTCAACATGGGGGGGGTGGGTGCCAAAGCCCCTTGTCCCCATTTAGATGAGGAACAAGGGCCTCTTCCCGACAACCCTGGCCTGTGGTTGTCGGGTTCTGCTGATCCCGTACCCATTCACCAAAAAGTGTCAAAAAGTAATAAACACAGGGAACAGTTTTTGACAAATCCTTTATTAAAAAAATAAAAATACAAAATCGTGAATTGAGTTTGGTGGTCTCAGCCCGGCTCCGGTGGGTGTGCTATGCAAGGTAAGCCTGTGCTTAGTACGCCCACCCCCCTCCCACAAAAACCACCACACCTACACACGCACTCTAAATTGGGTTAACACACGCACTTTGACCACGCGGTCTCTAAAAGAGAGGCGAAGGACTAATGGGGCTGGCTGAGCGGGCTAATCCTCTCACTCCCTTATAGGGAGTCCCTCTGCCCCGTTGGGCTTCAAAGCGGAGCAGGTAGGGCGGGCTCTGTGGGAGGACCCCCTCACACACCCGCCATTGCCACCCGGGGCATGGAGAAAGGTGGCAGATTGCCTCTGGGGGAGGCCTGCCTACTCCCAACTCCTGCAGTCCGGCTCCTCTCTCGAGTACACGCACAAAATACACTTATAAAAAAAAAAAAAAAAAAATACAAAATCGTGTCTATTTACTAGATACTTCCTGTCATGAGATACAGCGGGTAAAATAAGTTTTAACCCGTCACCAATTTTCTAGGTAAATATATTTCTAAAGGTCCTATTGACATGAGATTTTCACCACATGTTGGTAACAACCCATGCAATCCATACATACAATGAAACCAAAACAAATACGTTCAGAAATGAAGTCATGTGTAATAAAATGGGACGACACAGGGAAAAGTATTGAACACCTGAAAAATGGCAGGTGTAAAAAGGCATGGAAAGCCAAGACACCAGCTGAAATCTATGATTAATTTAAAAGCAATCCTGCCCATTGTCAGTGCAAATTAATATCAGCTGGTTCAGTCTCAACTGATGGCCTGATATCTGTGCGCCGGACCCACAAACTAAGATGTGCCTAAAAATAGGCTTCATCCCGCCGACGTAACTTACCGGCGTAGCGTGGGCGTACATTTAGGCTGGACGCATGTGGCGCTCCCATTGATTTTCTATTCAATAATGCAAATGAGGAAAATACGGCGATTCACGAACGTACGTGCGCCCGACGCAGGCTACGCGATGTGCGCGTGAGTTGTACGTCCGGCGTAAAGTTAAGCCCCATAAAGGAGGTGTAACCCAGCAGCAGACATGCAAAGGTGTGCACCAGGGAATACAAGCCGGCATATTTTACGGAGTTTACGTTGGACGTGTGTGATGGGTGTGGGATGGGTCCAGGCCAGGGTTACTTGGGCTGAGAGAGAGAGGCTTGAATGATGCTGGTCATCAGGACATCTAGTGACAGAAGAAAAGTACTGCTTAGGAAATCCGTGGATTGAATCTGAATTCATGGATTGAATACCAAATCTGGAATTTTATCTTTTTATAGCCTATACATTTTTTTCTTATTTTTGTCTGGAGTTCTGCTTTAAAGCCTTTTCTGTCTGTATCTCTATTAGAGAGAGATCCCCTCACTTTCTATCAGGGCACATGGTAATAAAAAACCTCTCCAATAAGAACTGTGACAAAAACACACTGTTGGAAGGATTAGAACTTCTAACAATGTTTTTATTGGAGATATGCTGCAGAAGACATTACAAGACTGAGAATGTTACATGAAGCTAGTAGAGATCAGTGGTATTATCCTAGTCAATGTTCCTGTTACAGACTGCTGGGTCTGAGGGTCGCACATCATATACCAAAGGGCTACAGATTGGGCACCAGGGATATACAGTATTGGTTATAAATTAGTAGTACTTTATTTTTGTATTCACCTAGTTTACGTTAAAGTAAAATTACTAACTAGAACTAACTAGCAGACCTGCCATCATGCTAAAATTACCATATACAACTTTTTATAGCAGTCATTTATTGACATAATCCTTCTAACTGCTCCACCATCATCACCACCATCCGAAAAGATGGAAGACCATTCCCTTCAAGAGAAGAATGTTAATGAGATAAGAATACATTAGTTCTTAATTAGAAATAGTTTTTTTTTTTCCATTCACCTAGTTTATGTTAAAGTGGTAATATTCTTTGAGAACAAACGTGTAGACTTGCCATCATGGTAATAATACCATATATGACTTTTTTTAGCAGCAATTTCCTATAGAGTTGAGTTATTTATTGACATGCCTATTATTATTTTCCTACAGTTCTGGATTATGCCAGCCTTTGGAGCTCGGATCAGATTTGACACTGGATTGGAGGTGCATTTTTATGGATTTTCCATGTGGGCTATAATTACCAATATTTGCCTTCCCTTTGGAATTTTTTACCGGATGCACGCTGCTGCCAGTCTGCTGGAACTATATAGCATGGCCTAGAAGGTCTACAATATGTTCTGCTGGTTGGAATACAACTTTTTCGTACCAACAACAACTTGAATGGCCAACACTTCAAAAGACTTTACTGAGGTTTGAAGTATTTTAGAGTCACAGGTTGAGTCATCATGGATCTAGAACAAATTGTTCTTTTTTAGCAAACACTTTGCACACTTTTTTATTTTTTATATTTTTATTTTTTTTGAAACACCATAGTCTCAGCTGGCTATTCTTATAATAGGCCTTACCAGTTCTTTTAGAGGGATTGGTCTAAAGCAGAGGAGTGTTTTAAAGTGCAATACTCTACAAATGTTTTGCCTAACTACTCAGTATCGTACCCATAAACTGTGAAGATATTTAGAGTAGTCCTACTAAATTTAGACTTTTTGTTGTAATGTATCAATAGGATCAATGAATAATAGTTAGAAGGTTTGATTTCTAATATATTCCACAACAATTACTCAAATGTTAACTAACATCAATTTCAGTGCCTAGATAATTTAACACTGGAATATTGGGGAAAAAAATATAGATTTTTTTGTGCATACTTTATGCAATCCACATAACTCAAGTTTTAATAAAGTAATGTGTACTGAAGTTAAAGGTTTTTATACAGTATAGTTAGTTTATTTTTTTTTGAGGGGTGGGAGGGTTTATATATAATATATTGGTCATTAAGTTTAATATAGTATATATTTAATAGAGGGCACCCTACCCTCACTAATTTATTACAAAAACAATTCTTGCACTATGTTAGATTATGTACATATTTGAGATAACAGTCCTTGCTGTTTAAAAATATCTGTCATGGTTTACATTTTTATTGAGTATATGTACTGAAAAACCTTGAAATAAAGAATTTTATTCAAAAGAGAAGTATGGGTCTTCTTCTTCTTCTTTTTTTTTCCATAAACAATTTTATTGAGAAATAATAAGGCAGTACAATACAGTACAATATACAGATCTGGAAAGTACATGGAAGTAGATTGATGCATGGTAACATTGCATATACAGCTAATAACAGGGTGTCAAGGTAAGCATGTCTGAACTGAGCACTATCCCATCTTCTGGGATTGAAAAGTTTTGGAAAAATGGCCTATAATAAAACCATGATTTTCTAAGAAAATGGTGGAGAGAAAGAGGGGAGAAGGGAGTGAGAGAGATAGAAGAAGAGGGAATGGAGAGGAGAAGAAGAAACAAAGCAAAACAAAACAAAACACAACAACTAAGAAAAAAAAAAAGGTGGGGAATGGTCTATAGTGGAAGGTCATCAGTGTCGGCAGTCCTCCGCCAGGGAGGCCACAGGCCGAAGGGCACAGTAATATTCACTCAGTAGGGATAAGCTCCTAATGGTGGCGGAAACGCTGAATTGTTTTAAAGTGGGTCCAACATGCCCAGGTGTTTCTACATTTTTCAATGCGTTCTTGAGATATATGAACCAGTTCTTCCATTTCTTCGATCTTAGAGATCCTGTTAAACCACTCCTTAATTGTCGGGGTGTGTGTGGAGCGCCAATGTACCGGTATGCAGAGCCTCGCTGCATTCACCATGTGCATGCCAGGGACTTAAAGTATTCAGATCTGGTCAAATGCGTGTGATGTAGGAGATATTGTGCCGGAGAGTAGGTAGTAGTAGGTAGAGTGTAGGTAGTAACGTGTGTAATGAGCTCATGTACTTCTTTCCAGAATGGTTGGAGGGAATCACAGTTCCACCATATGTGGAGCATGGTCCCCCTCTCCTTACCACATCTCCAGCACGTTTCCGAGATCGCTGGGGAACATTTGTGCAGGAGAGCCGGGGTTCTATACCAGCGTGTTTTGATTTTGTAGCAGGTTTCCTGAGTAGCAACATTAAGAGACCCCTTGTGTATATATTCATCGATACGGGTCCAGTCTTCTTCATCCAGGGAGACCCGAAGTTCAGATTCTCAGGCAATACGCGCGGGATCTGGAGGTTTGGGGGCATTATCCGAGAGGATCTGATATATACTGGAGATCAAGTGTCTCTGTTGAGAGGTCTGTGAACATAGGTTTTCAAAGGGCGTCAGTTGCCTCGTCCAAGTTTCGGAAGTCGGTTGTGAAGAGAGGAAGTGTCTTAGCTGTCTATAGGACCAGAAGGGGAAGGAGTTGGACGGGGATTTAGAGACCAGACCTGAGTAGGGGCGAAGGGATCCGCGTAAGAAAAAGTGGCGTGCTTGGACCCGGCCTTGTGGCCAATCTCGAATCAGGAATGAGGAGGATAGACCTGGCAGGAATTCAGGGTTGCCTCTTAATGAGGTCATCGGCCCCGGAACTGAGGAAAATGTCTGAGTTTTCGTCACTCGTTCGAAAGCTTTAAGAGAAGGGTGAATCAGCGGATGCGCCTTGATTCCTGGGGGCCAGTGTCGAGGTGGTATCCAAGGGAGCGAATCAAGGGGGAGTTGCGTGAGGGACTTTTCCAGCACAACCCACCCCTTTTTAGTTTCATGGACGTTCCAATCCACTATTCGCATAAGGTGGCCTGACAGGTAGTATTGGAGGAGGTCTGGGAGACTGATACCCCCTTGGCTTTTGGGCGAGTGAGTCGCGAATATCTAATACGGGGGGGCGAATTCTTCCAGATAAATGCTGAAGAGGCCTTCTTGTACGTTGCAAAAAAGGAGGGAGGTAAGGCAATCGGGATACATTGCATGAGTTACAGTAGGCGTGGTAGAATTATCATTTTCAGGAGAGCGGAGCGGCCGAACCATGAAACATTAAGGGCCCCCCAGTCTCTTAGGTCCTGTTGCGCCTTTCTAAGGGCGGTTAAAAAATTATCGTTAAAAGGTGAGCCAAATCTGCTGTAATTTGAATGCCCAGATACGTAATAGCTCTTTCGTTCCAAAGGAACGGGAAGGAACTCCGGCAGCTGTCTACGTCACACTTCGGGAGTGACACATTCAGGGCATGAGATTTAGAGTAATTGATCTTAAAATGGGACAAGTCCCCAAAGCTCTCTATGTCTTTCAGCAAGTTCGGTAGTGATATCCTTGGCAGCGATAGAGAAAGGAGGACGTCATCAGCGAAAGCCGCTACTTTATACTCCCTACCTGCCACCGTCAGGCCTTTAATATCGGGATTACAACGTATTTTGTTAAGAAAAGGTTCCAGGATTAGAACAAAAATCAGGGGAGATAGGGGGCAGCCCTGACGGGTTCCATTGCTTATGGAGAAGGCGTCCGACAGGCATCCATTCACTCGGACACAAGCACTGGGAGTGGAATACAATGCAGAGATATGTGGCAGCATGTGTCATGATCTGTGTCATGACTCTGGTCACCTGCTGGTGGCACTGTTCTCTTCAGTAACAGGGGTGCAGTTCTGGTGGCCTCCAGCAGGTGTCGCCCAATACAGATTTGCACAGGTATTTAAGCCCGCCCTAAACTGGAGTTCAGGGCTTCAGTATTTTGCTTGTCAGCCTGTTCCCTGCCTGATCTGTTAGCTGTTGCCCATCTGTTCCTGCTTCGCTCCCTGCCCTGGACCCTGTCGCTTATTGACCCCGGCTTGTATTTTGGACTTTGCTGCTCTCTCCTATCCTTGACCCCTGGCTTGGACCTCGGACTTGCTTATGTCTTATCCCTGCATTACCTGCTTAGTGGTTTTTGGTTGCTGTGTCACGCTTGCTTTCATTGATTGTTTTTCACGTGTGCTTTAACTTAATAAACATATATTTTTTCACTATCTTGGTGCCTGTTTCCATTAGTGCAGCCCATTGACCTGTTACTCAGTACTCGGATGCCTGCGTGGGCATCCCCTGACATAATACTGAAGCCATATAAACAGGTCGGCTGCACTTGGGAAATTGGCTCTGGGCATTTGCTTTTATAAAAATGCATCTAGAAGATATTGTGTACCTGTCACTCTTGGCAACAGATGACAGAGATTTCTGCTATCAGGAACTAAGTGAATACACTAGTGAGCAGTTGTTGGAATGTATCCGTATGGCTCATGTTTTTATTGATCATGGCAGTGTTTTGTTTGATGATGTGCAGCCATTGATTCGGATCTGCACAGTTGGCTCAGTCTGATTCTGCTAATGGATGTGATGATTACACACCTCCTTTTAGTGCAGCTCAGGTAGAGTCTTTGGTGTGGCTGTTGGAGGATGATTCAGCCTTTTTTCATGAGCAGTACTCAGCTTGTCCTCAACAGGTGATTGCAGCATGCATTAATTCTGTGCAGTCTCTGGTCAGACAAGCCGTGTGCAAATCTGATTTTGTACAGCCATTATTACAAGCCTGGTCCAGTTTGTTGTACTCAGCCCCTGTCAGCTCCCAACCATCCATTTCTAGTTACCAACCTGCTGGGATGTCTTTTTCTTTACCCCCAATTCCCACTTTTGCTGAACAATACACCCTGCTAACAACAAAGTACCAGTCCTCTGTTTCCTCCTGCTGCACCTACCCTGCCTTTAACCCTTCTGCTGCTTCTCAACTGCCTCCATTTGTTCCACCAAAATCCTCTTCAAGGTCGGAACCTTCTGTTTCACCACCCCTCCGCTCTTCACCCCTACCAACTGTATCCATTACCTCCAACCCTATACCCATATGCAAACCCTCAGTGGTGAAACCAAAGAAGAAGAAGAAAAAGTTTTTTCCAACCCACTCGATCCTGCCACTAACCCAATCTGCATCCACTTCAGCCAACCTGCTTCAGTCTGTTCCAGTGCCACCTGCCCAGCCTGTTCCAGTGCCATCTGTTCAGCCTGTTCCAGTGCCATCTGTTCAGCTTGTTCCAGTGCCGTCTGTTCAGCCTGTTCCAGTGCCATCTGTTCAGCCTGTTCCAGTGCCGTCTGTTCAGCCTGTTCCAGTGCCGTCTGTTCAGCCTGTTCCAGTGCCGTCTGCTCAGCCTGTTCCAGTGCCGTCTGCTCAGCCTGTTTCAGTGCCAGCTGCCCAGCCTGTTTCAGTACCAGCTGCCCAGCCTGTTTCAGTACCAGCTGCCCAGCCTGTTGTTCCAGTGCCAGCGGTCCAGCCTGACATGCCAGTAGCCCAGCCTGATGTGCCAGTAGCCCAGCCTGATGTGCCAGTTGCCCAGCCTGATGTGCCAGTTGCCCAGCCTGATGTGCCAGTTGCCCAGCCTGATGTGCCAGTTGCCCAGCCTGTTGTGCCAGTTGCCCAGTTTGTTTTGCCAGTCGCCCAGCCTGACGTGTCAGTTGCCCAGTCTGACGTGTCAGTTGCCCAGTCTGACGTGCCAGTTGCCCAGTCTGACGTGCCAGTTGCCCAGCCTGACGTGCCAGTTGCCCAGTTTGACGTGCCAGTTGCCCAGCCTGACGTGCCAGTTGCCCAGCCTGACGTGCCAGTTGCCCAGCCTGACGTGCCAGTTGCCCAGCCTGACGTGCCAGTTGCCCAGTTTGTCGTGCCAGTTGCCCAGCCTGACGTGCCAGTTGCCCAGCCTGACGTGCCAGTTGCCCAGTTTGACGTGCCAGTTGCCCAGCCTGACGTGCCAGTTGCCCAGTTTGACGTGCCAGTTACCCAGTTTGTCGTGCCAGTTGCCCAGTTTGTCGTGCCAGTTGCCCAGCCTGACGTGCCAGTTGCCCAGCCTGACGTGCCAGTTGCCCAGTTTGTTGTGCCAGTTGCCCAGTTTGTTGTGCCAGTTGCCCAGCCTGACGTGCCAGTTGCCCAGCCTGACGTGCCAGTTGCCCAGCCTGACGTGCCAGTTGCCAAGTTTGTTGTGCCAGTTGCCCAGCCTGACGTGCCAGTTGCCCAGCCTGATGTGCCAGTTGCCCAGCCTGATGTGCCAGTTGCCCAGCCTGACGTGCCAGTTGCCCAGCCTGACGTGCCAGTTGCCAAGCCTGACGTGCCAGTTGCCAAGTTTGTTGTGCCAGTTGCCCAGCCTGACGTGCCAGTTGCCCAGCCTGACGTGCCAGTTGCCCAGCCTGACGTGCCAGTTGCCCAGCCTGACGTTGCAATGCCAACATACCAACTTGTTGAGCCCCTGTCTGCAGCCCAGCCGGAGGTGTTCCTGTCTGCTGCCCAGCCGGAGGTGTTCCTGTCTGCTGCCCAGCCGGAGGTGTTCCTGTTTTCTGCCCAGCCGGAGGTGTTCCTGTCTGCTGCCCAGCCGGAGGTGTTCCTGTCTGCTGCCCAGCCGGAGGTGTTCCTGTCTGCTGCCCAGCCGGAGGTGTTCCTGTCTGCTGCCCAGCCGGAGGTGTTCCTGTCTGCTGCCCAGCCGGAGGTGTTCCTGTCTGCTGCCCAGCCGGAGGTGTTCCTGTCTGCTGCCCAGCCGGAGGTGTTCCTGTCTGCTGCCCAGCCGGAGGTGTTCCTGTCTGCTGCCCAGCCGGAGGTGTTCCTGTCTGCTGCCCAGCCGGAGGTGTTCCTGTCTGCTGCCCAGCCGGAGGTGTTCCTGTCTGCTGCCCAGCCCGAGGTGTTCCTGTCTACTGCCCAGCCCAAGGGGTTCCTGTCTACTGCCCAGCCCAAGGGGTTCCTGTCTACTGCCCAGCCCAAGGGGTTCCTGTCCGCTGCCCAGATCGGTGGCCCGGAGCCTGCTGCCCAGCCTGATTTGCCACCGTCTGCTGATCTGCCACCATCTGCGGCCCAGTCTGGCGGCCTGGTTTCTGTTGTCCACCCCGACGTCCTGGGTACGGGCTCCCAGCCTGACGTGCCTGACTTTCAGTTCGATGTGTCACTTTCCCAGCCTAATGACCCTAAATTCGCTGCCTGGCCTGTTTCCACCTCTAGATACCAACTTCCAGACCCTGGTGGTGGTAGGATGCAGGTTCCGTTTCCGGACTTGGGGGGCTGGTCTCCCAATGGGTTAAAGGGCTGGGACCGAAGGACTATTTGGGACTCTTCTGCATCCACATGCACTACCAGGGCAAGGGCAGAATGGGGTGTCCAGAGGCCACCCCTTGGGGGGGGGGGGGGACTGTCATGATCTGTGTCATGACTCTGGTCACCTGCTGGTGGCACTGTTCTCTTCAGTAACAGGGGTGCAGTTCTGGTGGCCTCCAGCAGGTGTCGCCCAATACAGATTTGCACAGGTATTTAAGCCCGCCCTAAACTGGAGTTCAGGGCTTCAGTATTTTGCTTGTCAGCCTGTTCCCTGCCTGACCTGTTAGCTGTTGCCCATCTGTTCCTGCTTCGCTCCCTGCCCTGGACCCTGTCGCTTATTGACCCCGGCTTGTATTTTGGACTTTGCTGCTCTCTCCTATCCTTGACCCCTGGCTTGGACCTCGGACTTGCTTATGTCTTATCCCTGCATTACCTGCTTAGTGGTTTTTGGTTGCTGTGTCACGCTTGCTTTCATTGATTGTTTTTCACGTGTGCTTTAACTTAATAAACATATATATTTTTTCACTATCTTGGTGCCTGTTTCCATTAGTGCAGCCCATTGACATGTTACTCAGTACTCGGATGCCTGCGTGGGCATCCCCTGACAGCATGCGAGGGTGAAGGCCAATCATTTTCAGAACCTCCCGCATGTAGTCCCAGGCCACCCTGTCGAACGCCTTCTCCGCGTCAAGGGATAAGAAGAAGCCCTGCGTCCCGGATACTGTGAGCCAATGGTGTAAGTTCAATGCCCTGGTAGTGTTGTCCCTGGCCTCTCTTCCAGGGACAAACCCCACCTGGTCTTGGGAGACCAAGCCAGGGAAGAACGGGGACAACCTATTTGCTAGTATCTTGGCGTACAGCTTAATGTCCACATTGAGGAGTGATATTGGTCTGTAGCTCTGGACTTGTGTGGTATCTTTACCTTCTTTCTGTATAACCGTTATGTGCGCCTCTAACAAACGACCCACTGGGACGGAGGGGGATGCCAGAGCGTTGAAGGTATCCAGCATCTTAGAAGATAAGATAGTCAAGAAGGACTTATAATACTGCAGCGTGAACCCGTCAGGCCCCGGGCTCTTTCCCGGTTTCATTTGTTTCACCGCATTTTGGAGTTCCTCAGTAGAGAGGGGCAGGTCTAATTCCACCGCATGTGCCACTGGTATTTGCCTGGGGCAGTACTGGGTTAGGAAATCCCTAATGGCCTCTGCTCTCCGTTCCTCCCGGGCCGGAATTTGGTTGGAGGGTCTTAGATTGTAAAGTTTTGTGTAGTATTGTTCGAAACATTTCGCTCTGTCCTCGTTTTTAGACAGGACTCCACCTCTGTGGTCATGGATCTGGTGAATTGTATTGGAGGGTCTGGAAGCTCGTACCGCCCTTGCTAAGAGTCTCCTGGACTTATTGCCCTGTTCATAAAACACTCTCTGGTGGAGAACATAGCGTCGTCTGGCTCGCTTACCTAGCTCTTCTAAAAGCAGGGAGCGGGTGTGCGTGAGCTCCTGCAAGGTGCGTTGCGAGGGGTCTTCTTCTTCTTTATTCTTCTTCCCCAGTCCCCCACCCTCTAAAAGATAGAGAAACAAGTGATCAAACACTGCTGATGGCTTGGTTCTCAAGGCTCCCCGAGCAGAGAGGTGGTGACTGACAGTTACCAGCTCTCTGCTCTGCCCCCCCCCCTATGTGCGTTCACTGGATCGCTAGGCTGTGGAGGGGCATGAGTGGCTGGCTTGGGCTCTCAGCGGCTCACTTCATTGTTGCGTTCTTGCCCCAGCCTGGACCATCTCTGTGATGTCAGCAGACAGCGGACTTCAGCCCCTGTCTGCTGAAAACAGGTCATACATTTTTAGAAAGAACTGCACTCCTGTGATCCACAGGTGAACTCCAGCTAAATGAGCTTTGGCTGTACTTCTCCTTAAAAAAAATATAAATAAAGAAACCCAAGGACCTATAAAATAAAAAACTAGGGCTAATATTTTTCTCAAAAACACATCTTTAAATTGGATTCATGGATGAATATGCTTAAGATGAATTGCTGTAAAGGGAAGAGGACTTGATTTATTCAATAGGAAACCTTTATAGGCAGATTATTTCTCAGGAGAGGATGGGTTGCATTTAGCCTTTATGTCAGAAAATTAATTTGAGCCTTTCAAAAGTAGTAATAATAAATTTGACATTGTATAACTTCAAAAGTATGTAGCACTACCCCCGTAAGAGCTGCTGGTTTCGTTTTGGGTCTTGCACGTTACCTCGCTCTTCGTTGTCTAGGGGATGAGATGAGAGTCTAAGAAACGTCAATGTCCACACAAGTTGTAAATCACTTTTCCATCAGGTTTTTTTTTTCACACAAACTTTTATAGGTAGAGGGACGGAGGGTTAGGTGAAGGTTCAGGCACACAATGCAGATCACTGGGGAACTTCTATGGTTTCAAAAGTCAACTCACCACTTTCCTCAGAGTGGGTATTGCTCACCCGCATAGGCCTCTCTCACTGGCCTAGCAGCCGGGATGATGCACGGACAAAAAGAATACAGTCTCTGCCACAGACCTTTCTTTGGAATTAGAAATAAACTGTTCCAGAATCCTCTGCCACAGGATCTAGTACCCGGGATCTCCAGCCGTGGAGTTTAGAGCCTTTAAGCCGACCCAACAAAACACTGCAAGGCATCATAGAATATGGTGCAACCTCCAATAAAGTTACCAGGCCTCTCCCGAGATACCAGCCTTCCGCTTGGTCCTCTCTAGGACAGGTTCTCCCCTGGTTTCCTCCATTAAGTGGCTTCCTCCCGCAGGACAGACAGCACAGGATCACCTTCAAAGTGCAGGCCCCAGTCAAGACGACTGGGCCTACCTGGCGGAATTGCAGCCTCGGGCCAATGTGGCTGAAAATGGACCATCACATACCTCGAGCCAGGAGGGCCACAAGGCAAAAGGCCCTATGAAAATGGCGTCTGCCCCTAAAGTATCCTTCCCCAGCATGCCCAGTGGGTAGACCACTCTCACTGGGCTGTTCCTGGGGAAAGACACCCAATACACCCTGCCTGTGTTTCAACATTGGCCTGTGGTGGCAACGCCACCCACAGGCAAACAATGGTAAAACCCTCCGAGCACAGCCATAGCCAGAACAGAGGCTGATTTAGCCTTAATTATCAGAGTCTGAGCTAACTACCAGCTCAGACACCCACTAAATGTGAACATAGCGTCTGGTCATCAGGAGCAGGGCGCTACATACTCCCCCCACTATAACAAGACACTGTCCCCAGTGTCTGGGGGAAAAAAATATGGCCCTCAGTCCTGAGGGCCAGTACCTGACCCTAAACAAAAAAATCCTGGATGGGAAGGGAAAAGGGGAGGGAGCTATAGATATAAAACATTAACACGAACTTACAATAAAAATCACAACAGCATAAACATCACAACCTCTGGCTAGCTGTCTAGACCACCCACTCTCCAGCAGTCTTGACAGAAGATCCAGCTCACCTAAAAAAGAAAACAGAGACACACAGACAAAACACATAACAGTATCAAGGCACTTCAAAAGAAGCAAAGCTGCATCTCCTAAGAGATTGAACTTCCCTTCTTACTTTTAAAGATGTGTGACTAAACTTAAAATGTCCAATCCCTTTCTAAAGGAAAACTTCCACCACCTAGTGGCAGGAGCTATACCATAACAAACGTCCTTTAGTGCAGGAAGAGCATAATGGAGCAGATGAAGAATCTTGTTCTCGACGTCTTCAGCAACCCTAATCCTAACTGACTAATTTCCCCAGAGTCCAGTTAGCACAGCAAGGGAGGAGAAGAAACAGAAAAAAAAATCCTCTCACTTGAATTTTTTTCCCCTAATCGTCTTTCAGGACAGCCACCTGAGAGACCTTGGCTCCTCCCCTCTGTTGGAAACACCGCGCCAGCCCATAAATTTCCTCCTCCCCTGCTGGTCCTCAGTTATTTGTGTTTCCTCCAGAGGGGAGACACCATAGGAACAAGCCAGGAGAGCCCAGGGAGGCTCAGGCAAGACGGTCCTGAAAGGGAGCAGGGGCTCTCTGGACAAAAGAGACAGGTACTAACCTGAAAGACAGCCACCCTCACATCCCTGAGCGCAGGTGTAAGTCGGGGGGGCTCCGGTTTTTGTATGCACCGAGTGCGGTGTGAGGAGGTACAGCCAGCGTCCTAGACCAGCGTGTGTGGCTGCCGGAGGAATGGGGATTCCAGACGCGCAAGCCACGCTGTGTACTAGGACCGCTCGGAGCCGATGGCGGGTGACGTCATTCAGGCACGGGGGCGGGTACTTCCGGGTTCGCGGCTTCCGGTTCCGGGCGCGAAACTCAAAAACGGAGCCAGGCAATGGCTGGAGGGAGCTGCATAGACGCTGTAGAGACAGCACACACGGCGCTGGTGACACAGACATGTCGGAAGCAGAGGGGAAAGATGTTGCTCCAGCAGAGACCAGCTCCAGCCACAGCAAGGTAAGGGGAACCTAGGGTGGATTTCCCCTCTCCTAAAAAATAGCCTACCATCCCTCTACACCCCCAAGGGTAATAGGGAGGGGGAGGTGGGTTAACCCCTCAGTGTCAGAGGGTGATTCATAGGGCCCCTAGTGTGGTAAGCCCATATGAAGACACTGCGCACCTGCTGTGAGCAGGGGGAAGGCTACGGTACTAATCATGGGGTATATATTTTCGCTTGTGTCTTTCAGAAAACTGACAAAGACAAGAATACCCACAGTACAAAGAAAAGATGTCCATCCTGTAAAGTCACACTTAGGGAGTCATGGAAAAAGGCTATTTGTAGCGACTGTATTGATAAGTTAGTACAGGAGCACACTGCGGAACAAAGTGATTTGGCATCATCAGTTAAAGAACTTTCTAATACCTTTGGGACATTCAAAACATTTTTTGAAAACTTCCAGATCCCGCAGCTTCAGTCAGCTCCTCCTGTACAGGCAACAACATTAGTCCCGGGAGTAAGACCTTCCACTAGTGCAGGCCCTTCAAGAGTTCCTAGTGAGGAGCTAGAAGAGGAACCTGACAGCGCAGTGTCCGGTTCACAGGAATCAGAGGAGGAGGCTCGGGAAGGTGATTCCAGGAAGCCCTCCCGCTACAAGCTCTCCTTGGAGGATGTAGACCACTTATTGGAAGCTATTTATGCCACTCTGGGTATTCAAACAGAGAAAAAACCATTATCATTGCATGACCAAATGTATGAGGGTTTAGGCGACCAGGAAAGTAAAAATTTCCCAGTCCATGATGTCTTGATCGAAGCAATTAAAAAAGAATGGCAGGAACCAGAAAGGAAACCATTCTTTTCCAAAGCTTTGAAAAGACGATTTCCATTTTCGGATGACCCATCCTCAATTTGGAATAAAACGCCAAAGCTGGATGCTGCCTTTTCTCAAGTTTCAAGGCACACAGACCTAGCTTTTGAGGACATGGGCATTCTATCCGAACCAATGGATAAGAAAATGGATTCATTACTAAAAAGGTCCTGGGACTCCACGCTGGGTAGTTTAAAACCAGCAATGGCAGTCACCGTGGTAGCCAGGAACATGGAATTTTGGCTGAACCAGATTCAGGAGCACATTGAGGAGGAGATGGCAAAAGACCAAATCCTAGCCTCATTTCCCACATTGTTGAGAGGCATAGCTTATATTGCAGACGCCTCAGCTGAACTGGTACGGATGGCAGCTAGATCGTCTGCATTAGCTAACTCAACCAGGAGGGCCTTATGGTTAAAGACGTGGCAGGGGGACTGCGCGTCTAAAACCAAATTATGCGGCATCCCATTCACAGGGGACCTGCTCTTTGGGCCGGGATTAGAAAAAGTGCTGGACCGTACAGCGGACAAGAAAAAAGCGTTTCCGCTGAAACGCAAAGCACCCTGGAGTCAGCCACAGCAGACCAAAAAGAGACAGAACAAATTTAATTGGGTACCTAAGGGCCCCCGCTTCACACCCAAGGTAGACAATCAGAAAAGACCCTGGGCCCAGAGAGGGAAAGGCAAAGCAGGAGCTATTTTTCGTGCTCCTGAACAAGCCTATGATAAGAAATGACAGATTGCTCACAGTGGGAGGAAGACTGGGGGACTTCCTCCCTCAGTGGGAAAAGGTGACTTCCAATCGATTCATATTGAGGATCATAAAGGAAGGTTATCATCTAGAATTCTCCAGAACACCCCCAAAAAAGTTTTATTTAACAAAACTTCCGAAGGACAGAAGAAAGGCCGAAGGGTTAATGAGAGCCCTGGAGGATCTCAAGAAACAAGAGGTAGTAGTGGAGGTCCCCAAAAAAGAAAGGGGACTTGGGTTCTACTCCCACATTTTTGGAGTACTAAAACCCACGGGGAAGGTCAGACCAATCTTAAACCTAAAACCCCTCAACCTATCCATAACCTACAAGAGGTTCAGAATGGACTCAATTTACTCAGTGAAAGCCCTACTACCTCCAAACTGTTTCCTGGTCTCCTTAGATCTAAAGGACGCCTACTTACACGTTCCAATACACAGGGACCACCAACAGTTCCTGAGATTGGCGATAGAGACGGGAAACAGAACCTTACATTTACAATTCCAGGCCTTACCCTTCGGCCTCTCTTCCTCACCCAGAATCTTCACCAAGATTCTGGCGGAAGCCCTGGCACCCTTGCGAGTCCAAGGCATTTCCATCATTGCATATCTGGACGATCTGCTGCTGTTCGCAGAAACCCCAGAGAGGTTGCAAAAGAACCTCGAGACCACACAGATCTTTTTGAAAGATCTAGGGTGGTTAATAAATGTGGAAAAGTCAAATCTAAAGCCCACACAACAGATAACATACTTGGGGTACGTGATAGACTCTGTACAGCAAAGGATTTTTCTACCCAAAGAGAAGATAGAAAAGATCCAAAAAGAAACAAAGGCAATTCAGGTGAATTCACCATGTACCATCAGACAGATCATGTCAACACTGGGGCTGCTAACATCGGCAATCCCAGCTGTTCAATGGGCAGCCTTACATTTCCGACCACTGCAAATGTTCCTTCTAGAGGTTTGGGACCACAGGCAGGAGTCCTTAGACACCCAGGTTCGAATACCGACACAGGTAAAAAGAACCCTTTGGTGGTGGAGGACGATGGAAAACTTGACCATAGGTCGGCTGTGGACACTTCCCATTTCCCAAATCCTTACCACGGACGCAAGTGGGATAGGATGGGGAGCACATCTAGGCTCCCAAGTAACCCAAGGGATTTGGAAAGGGGAAGAGAGGAGGAGATCCTCCAATTGGAAAGAGTTGAAGGCAGTGGGGCTTGCACTTCAATTCTTCCAGGGACAACTGAAGGGACATCATGTTCAAATAAGATCCGACAACGCTTCAGTTATTGCCTATGTAAACAAGCAGGGTGGAACAAGGAGCGGAACCCTGTGGGCATTAGCGAAAGAAATCCTGACATGGGGAGAAAGGAATATTCTCTCGCTATCAGCAATCCACCTAAAAGGGGATTTAAACACAGTAGCGGATTTCCTCAGCAGAATTCAGCTGAAGGAAAGCGACTGGGAACTAAATCAGGAGGTGTTCAGGCAGATCACACTAAAATGGGGAACACCTCAAGTGGATTTATTCGCATCCAAGAAGAACAAAAAGGTCAAGACCTTCTTCTCACTAAACAGAGAGGACGGAGCAATAGGAGTGGATGCTTTAGCACAAAGGTGGACTTTCAGGACATGTTATGCCTTTCCTCCACCTGTATTAATTCCACAAGTGTTACGGAAACTGCGTGCAGAGAACACCAACCTGATTCTCATAGCACCTCACTGGCCCAGGAGACCATGGTTCTCTATACTGAAAGAGCTAGCTATAGAACCCCCCTGGTTGTTGCCAGTCCAGGAGGATCTACTCTCCCAAGGCCCAGTATACTGCCCCCAAGTGGAAAAGTGGAACTTGGCCGCGTGGTTTCTGAGGAGCAACTGCTGAAAGCAAAGGGTTTCTCAAACCACTTAATTGCGACTCTACTGAAAAGTAGAAAGTTAGAGACACGCAAAATTTATGAAAAGGTATGGAAGTGCTTTGGCAAATGGTGCACAGAAAACTCCTTTAATACACAGAGTTCAGTGGCCGTCCTAGAGTTTTTACAGAAGGGAGTAGAAAAAGGACTAAGCCTTAGTACGCTAAAAGGTCAAGTATCCGCACTGTCAGTGTTCCTAGAGGAAAGGCTAGCATCTGACCCATGGATAGTCAGATTCTTCAGATCCTTGAGCCGACAGAGACCTATTCAAACCTCGGTCTTCCCGAAATGGGACCTGTCCTTGGTACTACAAGCTTTGACAGCCAAACCTTTTGAGCCTTTGGAAGATTGCAATCTAAAGACGCTGACACTAAAAGCAGTCTTTTTGGTGGCAATCACCACTGCAAGACGGGTCTGTGAGTTAGAGGCCCTATCGATCAGACCCCCCTTTTTTCAGATCTTCGCAGATCGTATAATTTTTAAGTTGGATCCGGGATTCCTGCCTAAAGTAATCTCAAGGTTCCATAGAGAACAAGAAATTATATTACCTTCATTTTGTCCGAACCCTTCCAGAGAACAGGAAGTGAAATTCCATAGCTTAGACGTCAGGAGATGCGTCTTGCATTATTTAGAAGTGACTAAAACTTTAAGGAAAACGGACTCTTTATTTATTTTGCATTCTGGAGCTAGACAAGGACATAGAGCTACCAGGCGCACTATAGCTAGATGGTTAAAAGAAGCCATTGAAAAAGCTTACAGTTTAGGAGGCATACCGATCCCAGAGGGTATCAAAGCGCACTCCACAAGGTTTATGGCAGCCTCACAGGCAGAGAGAGCTGGAGCAACGCCGGAGCAGATCTGTAAAGCGGCGACATGGTCCAGTTTTGCCACCTTCGTAAGACACTATAGGGTGGATCTTTGGTCAGCTAAGGATCAGACCTTTGGACGTAAGGTCTTACAAGCTGTGGTCCCGCCCTAGGGTAAGTGCTCGGTTATCCTCTCAGGTGGCTGTCCTGAAAGACGATTAGGGGAAAAACGAAGTTACTTACTGGTAACGTTCTTTCCCGTAGTCTTTCAGGACAGCCGGGTAACCCACCCAAAGGTATGTATAAGATTTCCTTACAGGAATTGTGATATGGTTAACGATGTGTATCATGTTTTCTTGTGTCTCCCCAGCAACTGGAGGTGCTCTAAAAGAACTGAGGACCAGCAGGGGAGGAGGAAATTTATGGGCTGGCGCGGTGTTTCCAACAGAGGGGAGGAGCCAAGGTCTCTCAGGTGGCTGTCCTGAAAGACTACGGGAAAGAACGTTACCAGTAAGTAACTTCGTTTTTTCTTCTGAGTAAAACAGAAAAAGAACCATCGGTCACCTTGTGTTATCACAGGTAGAACCTGGGATTTGGCAGTCAGTGAGTTTCCTTGCTTGTCCAGGGTAGTGATAAAATACACAATGTTATCCTTTCCTGATCTGCAAATAACCACTCGATCAGCATGAATGTGCCGGCCGTAACTCCAGTGCAGCCAACATCCTTTAAACCGTTCAGCCATAATAAGAGTAGTCCAGTTTTCTAAACGGCTTTGGCATGAACAAATGGTCCCAAATGGCTTCACTGTACCACTGCTCTCTGTTGGCCTCAATCTCCTGCATTGCTTCTGTCGGGACGTAGTGGAATTCCAGGCCGTACCTCGTGGCGACCCTTTTTATGAGCACTCTCTGTAGACGGGGAAAGTCTGGGCAACGATCGGGAGCTTCCCATCCTGGGTAACACACACGAGTCTGGCGATTTCTTTACCGTAGACTTGACAAGTTTAGGTAAAGTCTCTATATCAGGTAAAGTCCCTTTATCAATGCCGGGGTTTCCACCCTGGGTGTTGTCACCCCAGAGTCCATAGCTGACCACTCCGAAAAGCTATGTGCCGAGGCAACACTCTTTCTGTTGCTCCATGACAACTCCTGAGACATGGTCTCAAACAGGTCATCATCTACAAAATCCGACAGGGAGTCTAACTCCGAGTCCCCCCCACCCTTCTGCCGGCAAACAGGTACGCACAGTTCAGAGTAACTTTTCCCCAGATGTCTTACCGGTTCCTGACGTGGACTTACCAGGGATATGACCTCTCTCGGGGTCCAGTTCCGGTAGTCTCTGGGGTAAACTTTGACCATGGCCGCGAGAAGCCTTCACATACTCCACCTTCCTCTTGGTGGGTGCATCGGGAACACTTGTAGCAAAAGTAGTGTCCAGAACGATGTCCGCTGATGGCTCCACAGCAACTACAGCAGCGGCATCCCCTCCAAGGTCACTCACGGCAGCAGGCATGATGAGTGCAGGTTTGGCCACAGGCCCGAGGGCAACATCCTCCAACGTAGCGATGCCACCAGTCACCCCGGTAGGCACGGGGCGACTCAGTAGGTTGGTCCACTGCGAATAAATACTCCCCGCAGTGTAAGCATCGGGCAAACGGACGTAGTTAAACAGCCAGTCCCTCACATTTAGGGCACAGCATGCCCAGCGCTTCCACATCTCTGCTGGTGTACAAGATGAGACACACATTACCAGAAGGGAAAGGCTTGGTCAGTGATGGCCAGATGTTTTGGAACTACATTTCCCATTATGATCAGCTACACTGCAGAGTGCATGAGCATCATGGGAAAGGTAGTTTCAAAACATCTGGAGTGCCAAGGTTCGCCATCACTGGGCTAGGCGAACAAAGGGACACAATTCGTGCTTCTCCCCAGAGCTTGGCCCCCTATGGTAATCTTGGTTTTATCCACTCTATATGTTGTAGCATGTGTTCTATGCGAGCTACAAAAAACAAAACAAAACAAAAAAAACATAAAAATAACAACCATAATTTTCCATACGTAGCGCACCCCCTAAAGAGCCACTTAGTTCCTTTCTTCAGATAGTGGGCCTCCGCCCTTACCACTCACACCCCCTCTATTGAATGAACAACAGCAGGTTAAGTAAACACTGTATTGATGGTAAACTGGTTACATGAAGCAGGGTAGTACAGACTGTGACCAAGATAAGATAACATACTCCTACACAGAGCACTTCTATATCAGAGTTGCGTTCAAGAAACACTACAAGTAACTAGGCCCAGATTTTTACCACTTGTAGATCGTGCTATAGCCAAAAGATGGCTATAGCGTGGTCAGTGGCGGAACTACCGCCATAGCGACCCACGCGGGCGCTATGGGGCCCGCAGCCGAGTGAGGATCAGGGGGGCCCGGTCTTACTCGCACACACACTGCTCCAGGCACGCTCTGCCAATGAGAGCACACTGCCGAGGGATCACCTAGACTCCACAGCTCTGACACAGCCGAAGGGAGACCGGGGATGCAGAAGATTTAATTTCCTGCCTCTGTGCCGTGCCGATTTCTGAAGATGAGGTCAGGTAGGTGGAGAAGCATGGCTTTCTATGTGGAGGAAGGAGGGGGTGAGTATTCCTGCCTGGGGGGGATTCTTTTGGTGGGGAGGTTAAGGAAAGGGGGTGGGTTTGGTTTTGGAGAAGGACCCCCCTCCCCCCTGTAAGTTTCTTGTAGAGAAGTTTACAGGGGGTGGTTGGCAGGGATTTGGTTCTGGGTGGGAAGTTTGTTGAATGAAGGGAGATATTATTTAGCATTAGAAATGAGGGAGATATTTTTGCCTTGAGGTGTGATCAGAGACAGGAGGGGTTAATATTGTGGAGATATATGAGGGAGGGTGGTGTTTTGCAGTGGGGAGTTTTGCTTGTGGGTGGGGGGTTCTTAAGTAAGTAAGTGCAGAGCCCGCCAGGAAGTCGGCACCCGCGCTGCGCTAATCACAGCCAGGGAGACATTGTCCGATGCTCGGCTCTGCACGGGCTCTGCACGGGCTCTGCACGTGTTGTATGCGAACACGCCGGAGCTCATCCTTATTCTTAAGCAGTAGAGGGGGGGGGGATTTTTTCCTTTAGTTCACACTGATGTGGCTCTGCAAGGTGCATTTTGTGTGGGCATGGCAGCCCATTTATACTGTGTGGGCTGCTGTGCCTCCTTAAATACAAAGAAAAGGTCAAAAGGACCCTCCACCATTTCTGGAGTCGCAGCCCGCACAGGAATCGCAAATGCAGAGCAGTTTCCAGTGTGGGTGTGATTTCTAGTGTGTGCAGCATGCCATTAGGATTAAAGGCCTTTTCATACTGCTGCAATGCGGGAACCCTGCAAATCCACTGGGGGTTCCCACATCGCATGTCTCCTGTCCGCAGTTCACACTGCAATATGCAGGAGCAAAGTATGACATGGTTCTGATTCTACTTAAGAAACCTACAGTCCTTATCTTGTTTGCAACGCCTGTATACTGTTGTTCAAAGTATATAGGGCCAAACGGTCTTGTCAGGGCCGATCCTCGCTATAGGCTCATTATGCAAGCCGCTTAGGGCCCGCAAAGCTACAAAGGGCCCCCCAAAGTACCAGAGGCCCCGCCTGGTGAGAAGTCATTTTCGCCCCCTCACCCCGAGTCATTTCCGACAGCAGAACACCCCCTCCCCCCCACTTCTCAACTTTCTTTAATGTGACATGTCACTGTCATCAGCCCCCCCCCCCTGCTTCTCATTTTTAATGTGCCATGTAATTTTGCTTAGGGCCCCAGGGAGGTTAGGATCGGCACTGAGTCTTGTAATGACATGGGGGGAGTGGTGGCGGGGAAACTCATGCTATTTTTTTCAATGATTTTTATCCATATTGCAGGGACCAAACATTACATTAAAGCCGCAGGCAGTATTAATTTTTTTTTTTTCTGAGAGTAATCTCATGTTGTGCATGGACATTTTTTTTTTCACTTTAAGCATCATTAAAATCGCTGCTCCAGAAAAAACTGCAGTTTTTAAAACTTTTTTTTTCCATTGATACATGTTCCCTGGGGCAAGACCCGGGTTCTCAAAGACGTTTTCCAACAACAACTTGAATATTGGGCTTTAAAATGAGCACTTTTGAATTCGAACGTTCGAGTCCCATAGACTTCAATGGGGTTCTAAATGTTCGCGCGAACGATCGGTCTGTTCGAACGTTCTTGTGCGAACTGAACGCGGGTATGTTCGGCTCATCCCTAGACACAGGTCACGCTGCATTGGGCACAGGTCACGCTGCATAGGGCACAGGTCACGCTGTATGGGGCACAGGTCATGCTGTATGGGGCACAGGTCACGCTGTATGGGGCACAGGTCACGCTGCATGGGGCACAGGTCACGCTGCATGGGGCACAGGTCACGCTGCATGGGGCACAGGTCACGCTGCATTGGGCACAGGTCACGCTGTATGGGGCACAGGTCACGCTGTATGGGGCACAGGTCACGCTGTATAGGGCACAGGTCACGCTGCATTGACAATAGGGCGGCTCTGGGGGGCCCCATACAACATTTTGCTATGGGGCCCTGTGATTTCTAGTTACGCCCCTGAGCGTGGTCATCCAGTTCTGAAAGGGTGTCTATTGATATCCTCCCAAAACCCTGCAGGCCCTTGGGGCACGCTTTGTGAGGTAAAGGGGTAATCACAGCGGCCTTTAACCATGTGATCAGCTGTGTCCAATCACAGCTCATCACATTAAGAAATGCAGGTTATGAAGCTTATCAGTGCCCATCAGTGCCCCCTTATCAGTGCAGCCTGATCCGTGCACATCAGTGAAGAAGAAAAATGACTTACAGTATTTGCTAAATTTTACAGAATCAAAGAAAACTTGTTGTTTTCAAAAATATTATTATTTTTTCTATTTGTTTAGCAAAAAAATAAAACACCCAGTGGTGATAAAATACCACCAAAAGAAAGTTCTATCTGTCTCAAAATTAATTTGGGTACAGTGTTGCATGACCGTGCAACTGACATTCAAAGTGTGACAGCTCTGAAAGCTAAAAATTTTGGTCAGGAAGGGGGTGAAAGTGTCTGGTAGGCAAGTGGTTAAACGGAGTCACCTAGAGTAATGTAAGGGTAGCCAGAAATATAACCCCCCCTCTAGGCTATGCTGCCTTAGATTCTGGAGTAACTATGCTAGGTCCAAGTCTGCCTGCAGGGCTTCAGTGTTCAGGAAGATAGAAAATTGCTAGGGTCTATGTAAATGCTATGAAACAGGGAGGGATAATCTCCAAAAAATTAGAAAGAAAGTTATTTCTGCCGACATGGTCGGGGCCCTTTCATTGGTGCACTAACAATGATGCTAAGCATAAGCATAAGGGACTGGATGGCAAACTTTGTTAGCTACAATTTCTGTTTTGTGGTGCAGAGTGTTTTGGTAGATTAGCAAACCAGCGCTTTAGCTGTGGGTACCAATGGCAGAGGGGACCCTCATGAATCGGTGCCTTGAGCTCTAATGAACCCGCCTTGTATTACTGTGTCTTTATCTCATTTTGCCCAAACGGGAATCCTTGTGCCAGACGTCTATACATAAAAACTGTATTGAAAACTGGAAGTAATGAGACAAAGAGATGTCTCCTGAAAGCAATCAGGGGGATGGTCAACCACGGTATAATTTTTTTTTTTTTTTAGCTTTATTGATGAAATACACAAAATGAATCTGCCATTCAAGTAATCAAATCACAACTGTCTATTGCATTGTACAGTATGGATAAAATATTTGCACAAGCCCTTTCTATGGACATAAAATACCAATAATTGAGGGTCGCAAAACAGTAGCACCACCTCTTATCCCTTCACTGGAGATGAGATTCATATGTATGGAGCTGCGGGGTTTGTGTGCTTTAGTGGTTTTTTAACCCCTTGCCGACCGTTGCACGACTATATACGTCGGCAGAATGGCACAGCTGGGCAGAACGATGTATATATACGTCGCCTTTAAGGCCCCCCGCAAGCTCTGTGAGTCTGACCACGGGTCCCACTGACTCAATGTCCGCCGGGAGTCCCGCAATCGTCTCACGGAGAGAAAGGACGGGGAAATGCTGATGTAAACAAGCATCTCCCCATTCTGCCTAGTGACAGGACACTGATCACAGCTCCCTGTGATCGGGAGCGGTGATCAGTGTCATGTCACACATTGCCCCGCCCCCACACAGTTATCCCTAGTTCACACTTCACCCCTTCAGCGCCCCCTACAGGTTAACCCCTTCACTGCCAGTCACATTTACACAGTAATCATTGCATTTTTATAGCACTGATCGCTGTATAAATGCGAATGGTCCCAAAATAGCGCCAAAAGCGTCCGATTTGTCCGCCATAATGTCGCAGTCGCGATAAAAATCGATGAGAAAGGGTTGGCCTAAACTAAGGAAAATATAATTTTTTATATATTTTTGGGGGATATTTATTATAGCAAAAAGTAAAAAATATTGCTTTTTTTTCAAAATTGTCGCTCTATTTTTGTTTATAGAGCAAAAAATAAAAACCGAAGAGGTGATCAAATACCACCAAAAGAAAGCTCTATTTGTGGGAAAAAAAGGATGTCAATTTTGTTTGGGTGCCACATCGCACGACCGTGCAACTGTCAGTTAAAACGACGCAGTGCCGTATAGCAAAAAGTGCTCTGGACTTTGGCCAGCCAAATGGTCCGGGGCTGAAGTGGTTAAATGACAACGTTGTCAATTTACTACAGTGTATCATTTATCTTTGAGCTGGGTATATTGAAGGAAGTGGTCCACCTGAGGGGTCATTGTGCCAACTCGGCTGGACTTAAATATATATTGTGTATTTCATCAATATGCTAAATTTTGTTAATTTATACTGTGGTTGACCCTCCCCCTGATTGCTTTCAGGAGACATCTCTTTGTCTCATTACCTTCAGTTTTCAATACAGTTCTTCTGCTACTGGGGAGGTATCCCGTCTGCAAGACGAACCGGTCATTTATAATTTCCATTAAACTTTGAGTAGTGTGGATTCGAGGATTTTTAATATAGTTCTAGCTATACATACTGTAAATGTACAGAGCAGAAGGAAAAGGGAGGAGCAAAAGAATTTGCTCCACCCACCTATGGGGTCGGGGCAGACTACAGGTTAAATGTCAGTTTTGATTTAAATATGTTTAAATATTATTGGTTGAAAACTAGTCACATGCCATTAGGGCATGAGCTAGCCCTTATATAAAGAATTAAAACTGCGTAGGTGAAGCAGACAGCAACGGATCAACAGAAGAAGAAGGAACATCCCGCCCTCCCTCCCATCGTCGAGGCCCTTATTATGTGGTTTGGTCCTTTCTCATGAAATGGGACAGTAATAGAGATATTGAACTGGTTACAGTATTAACTCGAGCTGTCAGGGCTGAGTTAAATTGAGTTAAAGTGATTGGTTATTATATATTGGAAGTTGGTAAATAAATACCAATAATAAAGGGCCCCGGCCATTCAAATCCATTGTTAAAGTTTTAAATAAATAACAATTTTAAAATATCAATATATTGGTTTATTATTGTAAATGTAATGGTTCTGCATACGATCCCATGTGTCCTCCTGTCTCTGCTTTATTATACTGTATGTGTGGCATGGATAGCACAATTGTACTTACATGTCTTATGAGGCGAGGATGCCTCCTTTACTTCATACATGTGTGTGAGCAACAGAAAAAAAACATAAAAACAACCATCATTTTGCATAGATGTACGCAGCAGAAGTTTCCTCTTGTCTCGGCTCTTTATATGGGTGACAGGACAGCACAATTGTTCTTATGTTGGTTCTGTGGCTGTGGGTCTCCATCTTGGCCAGGCTCCTCAGAGCCATCTCGGGCATCCTCTTGCTCTTCCACTTCTGAGGAAGAGGATACAGTTATCACATCTCTCCTCATTAGAAAAAAAACACACAAATAAAGCACTGGTGTAACGCTCAGCGCTGAAACGCCTGATTATGAAAAATATTGGGAGGACATGCATAAGTATGCTGGTTCATCAATAGCAACAATAAAAATATATTGTAGATGTAGAAAAAAATTAAAAAAATATAATGAATAAAAAACTAAAAACAAAAATTTAGGTAAAAAAAAAATAAAAATCTATCAAAGTCCTGAAATAAACTAGTTGAACATCTAGTGATCTAGGGGGTGCGTCCCTGTCAACTCTGAGTCTTTGAAACAAATGCTGCATAGAGAGCGGGGCTCCTTCAGGCTTGGGCTGGGGGACCCCGATCATTATGGGAAAGGGAAGGCAAAACGAGAAGTGCCAGACAAATCCTAGTGCAGCATTATTTTATTTGATTAAAATACAAATTGCTGACAGTATAAGGTGCACTTACATAGTGCTAGTGAGGGTAGGTACTTTTCAGATCCAGCATCACCGAAGAGCTGTCAGGGTGTCCCTGTGGAAGAGTCCAGGAAAGCCGTGTGTCACCGGGAAGTTGAAGCCTCAAGGGACCTGGGGAGGACGCCGGCTGTGTAACTCTGTGTGGGGGTGTTTCTGGAGCTTTCAGAGTAAGGATCCGCCTACCATTGTGTCTGGCCAATCAGAATGTGTTTCAAAGGCACTGCCAAGCCTCCTTCATCAGCTCTCCTCCACCACTACCTGAATAAGTGGATTATGGGGTGTGTCGAGCTAGAGATAATGGGGGTAATCCACAAAAGGGATACGCCGGCGTATCTACTGATACGCCGTCATATCCCTGTTTCTATCTTTGGAACTGATCCACAGAATCAGTTTCCAAGAGATAGACAGAAGATCCGACATGTGTAATTGAATTACACTGTCGGATCTTAAGGATGCAATTCTAAGCCGGCCGCTAGGTGGCGAGGCCATTGCGGCCGGCCTAGAATATGCAAATGAACACTTACGGCGATCCACGAACGCTACGTCGTTTACGTCGAGTTACGCCGTGTAAAAATAGGGCTGAGTTCTATTTGACTAAGCCCTATTAAGTATGGCCGTCGTTCCCGCGTCGAAAATTCAAACTCTACGTCATTTGCGTAAGACGTCTGTGAATGGCGCTGGACGCCATTTACGCTACCGTCTAAGCAAATGACGTCGGAGCGACGTCAGTTAGCGCAATGCACGTCGGGTAAGTTACCCGACAGAGCATGCGCAGTACGTCCGGCGCGGGAGCGCGCATAATTTAAATGGGACTCGCCCCATTAGATTCGGCACGCCTTGCGCCGGACGGATTTGAGTTACACCGCCGCAAATTTCCAGGTAAGTGTGTTGTGGATCGATACCTAACTTAGGAAATTTGCGGCAGTGTAACTTAAATCACTTAAGTTACGTTGCGCTGCGGGGCTGTGGATTTGGCCCAAGGTTCACAAAATGAAAACATTAACAATAAGTGTAAACAGCATTTTACAAATAAAAGATTCAGAATACACTTTAAAGTTTTCCCCCACCCCCAAACAGAACTATACCCCAACTATCAGACTGACTTACAAACAATTCTCCTGGTAGAAATCAGAATTCCTCCTCTTCAAGTCACTCCAGCAGTGCTGCATTTGTCAAAATTGTTCTGTAAGACAATGCCCTCCATGATGTCAAGTTTGGTATCAATAGAGCGCTGTTGATCATAGTGCAGTGATGGCGAACCTTGGCACCCCAGATGTTTTGGAACTAAATTTCCCATGATGCTCAACTACACTGCAGAGTGCATGAGCATCATGGGAAATGTAGTTCCAAAACATCTGGGATGCCAAGGTTCGCCATCACTGTCATAGTGGCAGCTGCAGAGTAGGATATGTGTGTAAAAAAATAAAATTATAAATTAGATGTTCTCTAAATTCAGGAAAACAGTCCAATATATGCCTATGCAGTTTGCTTTTGATATGTTTTTGCAGTGCTTTTTGCTGTGAGTTTTGATTTTTGTGCTCGTTATTTTGCTGCGATTTGTGTTTTTTCATTTTTTTATGCTTTTTTTCTTTGGCCAATTTGTTGTTGGGCAGATTAAAAAACACAAATTGCTCCAAAAACGCATTACATGTGTGACGGTATCGGTATGATATCCCCGTCAACGTTCCCTTCTTCCCATAACGAAAATCACCCCAATATTCCACGAGGAGGGATATCCCTGGAATCGCCCAGAAAGCCACACATGAGACCAGCTTACTGCTTGAACAACAGAGACTTTAATGTTATAACACACACAGCTTATATGTCATTTCCAAAACTGTTACAATGACAAATCTCCGCCCCCCTCACACTGGGGCTTCCATATAGATGAGTAGGTAGACACGACGGGGCCGATGCTGAAACACATTTTCTTTAGACAATGACATCAATGACGCTGAGCACTAGCTGTACTGAATACATCAACCAGACCGCTCGACCCCGCATATAGAGAGATAATTACCACAATGAAGCAATCAGAATAATTAACCCAAGCCACTTAAACCCAGCTCTCCTTCACACAACACAATAGATCAATTAACCTTTAGAAATAGTGAGGGGACATTAGCACATCAATAACCTGGCTAGCAGGGAGCAGTAAACTGAGACATATAGGCAAATGTATCACAATGGCCCCCCTTTTGCTCCCTGCTCCGGCAAACCCGGTTGGACCTTCCCTGGTCCAGTAGGGTTGACGGGTTCAGAGCTATTAGTCAGAGGTTAACTCCGTTTGGCATGACTGACCTCCCTTGGCAACTGCTTCAGACTCAGGTATGTCACCGGGTCGTCAGATCACACGCCGGTCAGTCCCCAAGTCTTTGTGCGATCTGCAAAGTCACCAGAAGTCAGTGTGAAGACAGCGAATGGGTCTGTGCGCCGCCGTCTAGGTGTCCCGCTATGGGAGGGGGCAGGTTATGGCTCTGAAGTGACAATCCCAGGAGATTCATAAAAAGAAAAAGTTATATTTGTTGAAATGCTGTAGCACTGGTGCTCAGAGTCCGGGGGGGGGGGGAGGGGAATCAGAGCCCCATAAGGTCAGCCACCCCCTGCTCCCTCCGCAGCCGCCGGTTCTCCTCTTGGAGCTTCTCCAGCTCCATCTCCAGTTCATGCTGCTGTGACCTCAGGTGGTTGTTCTCCTCCTCCATGCGGCTTATGCACTCCTCCAGCTCTATGTACTCACGGATCAGCTCCTGCTTGCTCATGTCCTGCAGGCTCTCCACGTGGTCCTTCATCATCAGGAACTGGGTGGTGGTGTAAGGGGCCACCGGTGGGCCCTTGGCGAACATCTCGGCACGCATCTGGGATGCCCGCTGCGACTCCCTCTCCTCCAGTCGCTTCTTCTCCTCCCAGGTCAGCTTATTATACGGCGTCCAGGACCTCTTCTTCTTGAAGGGTGGCCGGCGGTGCCTCTTTCTGCCCAGCTCCCTCCAGGGCCCCTCCGGCTCAGGGCTGTCGCCCATGACCAGCTGACAATGGTGTTCCCTGTTGTCCGTAATAACAGATTGTACCATAAGGGCTTCGTAAGGGGTGCCCAATGGTTCTTCCTGACCCAGCTCCTTTGGATCCCAAGCCGAGTCTACACAATGGGCTGCTGCTGGTGGGCGGTACCCAGGTTGAGACCAATTTGACCTGGTGTTGTCATTCATGGGGCAATTCTGCTTGAAGTGACCCAGCTGTTTGCACCGGAAGCAGCGTTGTTCGTTGCCCTCCTGGCGATGATAGCGAGGGCTAGATGTCACCGGTCTGTTAGGAGGTTGGTATCTAGCGGTTGGTGGGTGTGAGGGCACCGTTTGTGGTGGAGGTTGTTCCTGTGGTGTGACCTGGTTCGTCTTGCGAGTATCTGCATATTCATCCGCCAACTTCGCGGCCTCTGGTAGAGTCATGGGCCTGCGATCTCTCACCCAATCCTTGACGTCCGTCTGGATGTGATTGTAAAATTGCTCCAGGAGCATTAGTTGCAAAATGTCCTCTGCGGTGGTGGCCTGGCTGCTGTTAGCCCAGTTAGAGGCCGACCGGGACAATTGGCATGCCCATTCCGCATAAGAGTCTTTCGTGGTTTTGCGTGAGTCCCTGAACTTCTGTCGGTGGGACTCTGGGGTTACTGCATAACGAGCCAGGAGCACTTCTTTAACCCGGGCGTAGCTATGAATATCCTGATCTGGCACGGTCCGGAAAGCATCAGAAGCTTTGCCTGACAGTTTGCCTGACAATATTGCAACCCAGTCTCCTCTAGCTATTCGGTGCAGGTTACATTGTCGCTCAAAATCCACCAGGAAGTTATCAATCTCACAGTCCTTTTCATCAAAAGCTTTAAAAGCGCTAAACGGAATCTTCCTTGCGTCTGCTGTGCTGTACTCACTGTTCGTAGAAGGTGCGGCTGCTTGTTGGACTGCTGCCAGTTTTAACTGTAGCTCTGCGTCCCTTATTTGTTTATCCTTCTGTAGCTCTGTGTCCCTTATTTGTTTATCCTTCTGTAGTTCTGCGTCCCTTATTTGTTTATCCTCCTGTAGCTCTGCGTTTACTAACATGTCCATCACTTTCAGTACCACATCTGGCGTTGGGTTCGGGCCGAACCACGCTAGCTTCTCTCTCATTAGCTTGTTGGCTGGCGATTCCTCCTCCTGAATCACTGGTGTCTCCATCTCTTGTACTGCTGGCGTTGCTGCAATCCCGTCCTCCTGGTCTAGCTCCATTGATTCTGCTATGATGACCCGCTTGGTTTTGTTGCTAGCAATCCTTCCACGAACTTCCAGTAGTTCTTCCAGTGTCTGCTTGGAATCCGGGTGTGAAGGGGAATAGAAGGGAAAAATCCCACTGCTACCAACCAATTGTGACGGTATCGGTATGATATCCCCGTCAACGTTCCCTTCTTCCCATAACGAAAATCACCCCAATATTCCACGAGGAGGGATATCCCTGGAATCGCCCAGAAAGCCACACATGAGACCAGCTTACTGCTTGAACAACAGAGACTTTAATGTTATAACACACACAGCTTATATGTCATTTCCAAAACTGTTACAATGACAAATCTCCGCCCCCCTCACACTGGGGCTTCCATATAGATGAGTAGGTAGACACGACGGGGCCGATGCTGAAACACATTTTCTTTAGACAATGACATCAATGACGCTGAGCACTAGCTGTACTGAATACATCAACCAGACCGCTCGACCCCGCATATAGAGAGATAATTACCACAATGAAGCAATCAGAATAATTAACCCAAGCCACTTAAACCCAGCTCTCCTTCACACAACACAATAGATCAATTAACCTTTAGAAATAGTGAGGGGACATTAGCACATCAATAACCTGGCTAGCAGGGAGCAGTAAACTGAGACATATAGGCAAATGTATCACAACATGCTTTTCTGCAGCTTCTCCATTTAAGTATATTGAACCAAAAATTGTTTTGTGTCGAAAAGTCCTTGACCCTTTCCAAATAAGCAGCAGCTGAAAAAAGCATAGATGTGAACGTGTCCCATAGGACACCATGATAAATGAACTGTAGTGCGTTTCTGCAAAAAGCACCAAAAAACACATACTGTAGGTGTGAACCAGGCCTAAGCTAAGACGTTAACTAACATAATGGGGTTAAAATTTTTTTTTAAATTAGCTCTTTATAGTACAAAAAGAGCAAATATTCGTTACTGTAAGGGGTTCATGATGCTTGTGCTGTGAAATTTGGCCTTCTATCACCTGAAATACCGGGATGATCCTGCCTAGTTTGCCCCCCCCCCCCTGTAAACGGACCATGGTTTATCATGGCTGCTGAGCCCTGACTCTGTGGTCAGTTTATGTGCCTCCGCCAACCACAGCTCTCCTCTGTCCTCCCCTCCCCTCTCCCTTCCCTGCCTATCAGCTCGTGTCAGGGCCACCCCTTCTATTCCTGCTGCTGTCATAGCTTGGTTATATTGCTCCAATCGCCTCTGTTAAATAATGTTATGTGCCCACTCTATGTGCTATATAAAAAAAAAAGCCTATTTCTACCTGATTTCAGAGCGCCACTAGGCGCTCACCTGAACATCCACCTCTCTCCTCCTCCCAGCTGATGTCAGGAGTTCTCGGCCCCTCCCACTGTAGCTGTCAGACTGGGAGACTAGATAGACGGCCAGTCACATGAGCGCCGGGAGCAGTGGTGCCAACTGCCTGTATATTTACAGACAGCCCGTAAAAACAGGGCACATTTCTTCCTGCCCGTAAATGCCCATAGCAGGGGGAAAGTGCCAGTTAAAAATGGCTGTGATCGGCTCGGAACTGCGCATGCGCAGTTATGGAAATGCCTGAGATGATCCGATCCTTTTCTGTATTCAGCCGGCCCCGAGTGATGAATGTCACACCGCCAACAGCCTCTAAAAACACCAGGAGCGGAGCTGAGCGTGCGGAATAGTGGTGGATTCATGGTGGAGTGTGACGGCATCCATCCGCGATCACGGAGGGAGTTATGGACACCAGCCCAGGCACAGGTTGGTCAGACAAAATCTTTGCTGTTTTCAGAGAAGCTAGTGGACCAGACTGTGTGTCTGTATAGAGGAGTCCCTAACTATAGTCCCTAACTATAGACAATATGTACAATAATGTGCAATATGTACAATGATGGGAGATACCGTAATCGTAAACAGGCCAGGCCGAGGTCATACACAAGGAAATCAAAAGAAAGGTAAGGACGGGAGATCAACAGGAACATGGAGATGACGAATGGATGGGCTGCAGAGCAGGGATCCAGGTAATCAGGTAACAAGGGGACAGGTATCCAAGGCGATGGGGAAGCAGGAGGGACAGGTCCAGGATGGGCTCAGGATAGGGATCAGGTCAGGTCAGATCAGATATAGGCTCAGAAGTCAGAAGCGCCAAGTCAGGGAGAGAGATACCAAGGCAAGGTTTGTTTGCACTTGCCAGGTATTAATAGGAATGTCTGTAATTGGCTTCAAGTCGCACCTGAGCGCAGGAAGAGCAGTACGCTCCACACTGCTAGGATCCATCCGCTGGTGGAGACCAGTACTGCGTCCCAAAGGTGATATAATACCAGCAGGGAGAAGTTCTCCTGACAGTTCCAAACTGCCAGGAGACACCTACTGGTGTACCACAGTACTGCAAGCCAAATAATAATAAATATTACCAGCGGATGGAACCTTTCCTGACAGCTGTTCAGCTGCCTGTTAACACAATGCAGCAGATTGAAATATACATTAACCCGGATCCAGCTACACAAGATCAATCTGTAATTTTACTAAAACTAATGTTTGCTCTGGCAAATACAAATGTGAGAGCTGAAGACAATTTGTTGTATTAGAAAGTAGATTTTTAATAGGTACAACGTAAAACAATTTTTTCAGCAAACATTAGGCTTTTAAATTAGAGCCTTCTCTGGGCAATTCTCTGGGCAATCTTAAACCACCCTCCTAAATGCTCTTTTCCACTACTGTACCATTAATAATAATATGTAATAATATTTTTTACTTAAATCCATTGCCATACATCCCTCACTGGTGCCTCAACCAGGAGTGAAGACCAGTGACCCAGCACTGCTGTCTGTGCCCAGGCCAACTGGACCACTTGTAGTACTTTTTTTCTTCAGTAATTAGGTGCAGGTACCCACCCCCTTCCCTGGGTCACCCTTGTAATCCAGTACTGTATTCTGTCTGTGCCCAGGCCAACTGGACCACTTGCAGTACTTTTTTTCTTCAGTAATTAGGTGCAGGTACCCACCCCCCTTCCCTGGGTCACCCTTGTAATCCAGTACTGTATTCTGTCTGTGCCCAGGCCAACTGGACCACTTGCAGTATGTTTTTTTTCAAGAGAATATGTGCAGGTACCACACCCTTCTCTTCCCCAGGCCACATTAACCAGCAGGTAATTGGTTGCTAGGAAGCTGGGTGGTCCTAGCAACCAATCACCAGCTTTTTCATGTGAAAAGGTAATTCTGGCAGCTCCCACTCCTGCTCTCCATCCAGTACTATGCACTGTTGCCAACTCTTAATATACTGGCAGCCAGTAAATAACAGGGACTTTTCTCCTACTATAAAAGCGGGGGTCCACATAAAAAGTGAACCTCCGCTTTTCGGAACCGTCCCCCCCTCCGGTGTCACATTTGGCACCTTTCAGGGGGCAGGGGATGCAGATACCTGTATAATACAGGTATTTGCAACACTTCTGGGCATAGATATCCACAGATTCTGTGGGTATCTACGCCACTTCCCATCCCCCCCGCTGTGTTCTGGGAAACACAAAGTTCCCAGAACACAGCGGGGGCAAGTGAAGATGTGCAGCGCGACTCACGTAGAGAACCGGGCAGTGAAGCCGAAACGCTTCACTTCCTGGTTCCCTCACCGAGGATGGCGGCAGGGGCAGCCGAGAGACGAGCGATTGCTCGTCTTCGGCTGCCGACATCGCGGGCACCCTGGATAGGTAAGTGTCCGTTTATTAATTTGTAGCTGCTGACTTTTAACATTTTTTGTTTAGGTGGACCTCCACTTTAAATGCAAGTGACAGGAAAAAAGTTGCCAGTAAAAAATATGGCTGCGACGCTTGGCTTGGAACTGCGCATGTACATTTCCAGTCAGTAGCTGGCTTAAATGAGTGCCTGCTACAGAGTGTTCGGGCAGCACTGGCAGGGGTGGGTCGGTGTGGAGTCAGTGCCTGAGCGTGTGGTGTGATATCATGGGAGCCGAGCAGCCAGAACCTCGTGTGAAGGTCTGCGAGACAGCAGCAAGGCAAGCCGGTACCAGGACTGTCAGTACTGTTTGGACTGGAGTGGACTGAAGGGACCACCTGGCATGGAGAGAGACTGTGATTTAGGAGGGGACGTGTATATATTTTTTCCTAAATATCTATCTTAAATCACATTGCTAATTACATATTGTACTTGTTTGTAGCCTAAATACTGAAATGTGGCTGTGCCAGTAAATTTTGACTGTTGTGCCAGTAAATTTCAATCTGGTAGGTTGGCAACAATGGCCGAGAGGCGCTCTGAAATCAGGTAAAAATAGAAAAATTAATTAATACAGCACATACAGTGGGCACATAACATTATCTAACAGAGGTGATTGGAGCAATATAACCAAGCGACTTTACAACCACTTTAAGCCAGATTGTAATGTTATGTTCTGAACAAGTACCTTTCCTTTGCAAGCCTTGGCAAACTGCAGCTGCTGTAATTTAGTACAAAGCCAATGCAATCTGGCTCTTGGATACATTGCATGCCCAAAAGTTGGGACCACAGCTAGTGAGTGTCTCTCAAAGGGTTAATCCTAAAAATGACAGAGCAGCTTGTCTCAAGAGTCCTAGCTAATCTACAATCATTAGTCACTCCCATTCAGAATCAGTATCCACATAATATAGCAGAAGAAATACACCTTTTTTTCTCTAGGGAACAAACAATAGGAATGTTTGACCAAGTTATTTCAAAGCCCTGAAATGTACATAGTTCACCCAGAGGGGAAGGTTTCCTGTAGTTACTCTGTAAAATTATATACATACTACAGTATCTCACAAAAGTGAGAACACCCCTCACATTTTTGTAAATATTTTATTCTATTTTTTCATGTGACAAAGTGACAACATTTCACAACCTCTGGGCCGACCCATTGTATCAGGGATCGGTTCCCTGACTGATAATGCCAGTAAGTTTGTGGATCACTTCTTGATGCCACATGTGTTGAGTTTACCTTCCTATATCCGTGACGCACCTGACTTGCTCCGTCACATTGAGGGGATCCAGGTTCCTCAGGACTCCCTGCTCGTGGCTATTGATGTTGAGGCATTGTACTCGAGCATCCCCCACGAGCAGGGAGTACTGACGGCCAGATCCTTTCTAATGGAGCAAGAACGTACCTCTTGGCCACTTAATGAATTTATTTTGCAACTTTTGTCATTTATCCTCACTCGTAATTATTTTATTTTTGAGGACCAACACTTCCTACAATCCCAGGGCGTAGCAATGGGCACATCATGTGCCCCCTCATATGACAATTTGGTTAAGGAAGATTTTTGCCAATGAAGCATATGCACTCTACTTACAATCCGTATTGTGCTGGTATTGTTTTATCAACGATTTATTCATTGCGTGGACAGGCTCTCAGGCCATACTCAATGACTTTATTCGGGCATTGAATAGAAATTCAGAAAATCTTTTCTTTACTTTCACTTGTCGATGACACACAAATCTCATATCTAGATTTAATGATCATTAAGAACCCTGATGGGTCCTTAGGTACTGACTTGTACCGGAAGCCTACAGCGGGTAACACCCTGCTGCGCGCTTCAAGTGCACATCCTAAATCTCTTGCGCGCAGTATCCCCTTTGCGCAGTATCCGCGCTTACGCAGGAACTGCGCACGAGATGAGGATTTTCTTCTCCAGGCTGCTTCCCTGCGTGAATGCCTTCTTCTCGGGGGGTATGCTAAAACCACTCTGAGAAAGGCCTTCAATAGGGCCAATGCACGAACCAGAACCTCTTTACTCTACACCTCACCACGTACCACCGGTAACCCGACAACCAAGGTCATCACTAAATTCTCAGCACACCATGGCCAATTACGTAGCATTTTGGATAAACATTGGCACCTGTCATCAGATCACCACATTTTGAGTAAACATGTACGTACAACCCCGGAAATAGTATTCCGACGTGCTCAATCTCGAAAGGATCGCTTCACTAGCAGTCATTACAAGCCGGCTGGCTCTCCCCGTTCAGGTCCCCGAGGGACATCACGATGTGGGCAATGTCGCAGATGCTGCTGGATCCTGGCAGGGAATTCCTATAGACTCCCAAATGGAGAATTATTCTCCCCCCAATTTTCTGCCCAATGTGGCACTACAGGTGTAATTTACCTAATGTTGGGTACTTGTCATGCGTTCTACGTTGGCAAGACCATTAGAGAGCTAAGACAACGTATTGGTGACCATTTTTACTGTTCTACCAATGGTAAATTAACCACCATTGGCCGCCATATTGGTCTTCATCATAGATACAATTCCTTAGCGGTTCAATTTTTGGTTCTTGAAGTGCTAGCCATTCACCCTAGAGGTGGGGATAGAGATCGTGTGCTCCTACAATGGGAGGCATTGTGGATCGAAAGGCTTAGTGCCACTATCCCCCCTGGCCTCAATGAGGTTAACTCTTTCAAATCTTTCCTATAATTGGTTCCCACAGTCTATGGTAAACAATTAATAGGATGCCTTGGCTTCATGATCTCCTTCTACATTTTCCCCTCTCCCCTTTTTCCTTATCTATCATCTTCCCCTGTAGAAATTGATGTAATTTGATGTATTGTTCAAATTGTTGCCTGTCTCTTTAAGAAATGTTGCCTAAAACCACTACGGGCACCGCTATGCATTAAGTGCCTTTTTCTTTGTATGTGATATACAATATGTACTATTATCCATTGTAATTTAGTTATACTTTGATAATTATATGCTATGTGCCATTTTTTCCTAATCCCCTCAGCTCATTTGCATGCTACCTGTACTGTTTCTCCCATAGGCGTCCTTGTGCCCACCCTGGTTTGGCCTTGGCCCCTCCTCCCTCCCCTTTGGGGATTGGCCGAACTTGCCCTTTCACTGGCATGGTCACTGGCCGCAGCATTAGTGTGAAGTGTGCATGCGCGTGCATCGCCACAATCGCATCATGCGGCAGCTCTTGTCGTCCTGTCACAGCATTGGGGACATTTAAGCAGGCTCAGCCCTGCTGAGTTTGTGATGGACTTTGTGCCTCAGGACACTTGCTGCTTCACCAAACATCGTGGGCTAGATTCAGTAAGGGCAGCGTATCTTTGTGCGGGCGTAGCGTATGTTATTTACGCTACGCCTCTGCAACTTAGACGGGCAAGTGCATTATTCACAAAGCACTTGCTCCGTAAGTTGCGGCAGCGTATCGTAAATGGGCCGGCGTAAGCCCGCCTAATTCAAATGTGGAAGGGGGGCGTGTTTTATGTTAATGTATGATGACCTGACATGATTGACGTTTTTTACGAACGGCGCATCCCGTGTACATATCCCAGTGTGCATTGCTCCCAAGTCCCAAACGACGTAAAAAAAATAAAATCGAAGCGGGAACGACGTCCATACTTAACATTGCGTGCGCCTCATAGAGGCAGGAGCAACGTACGTTTGTGAATCGGCGTATCTAGGTCATTTGCATATTCTACGCCGAAAACGACGGAGGCGGCACCTAGCGGCCAGCGTATATATGCACCCTAAGATACGACGGCGTAAGAGACTTACGCCGCTCGTATCTTAGCCTAATTTAAGCGTATCTGGTTTCCAGAAAATGCTTAAATTTACGACGGTGTAAATTCAGAGTTACGACGGCGTATCGACTGATAAACCGGAGTAACTCTTACTGAATCTAGCCCCTAGTAAGTACATTTCCACACATGCTGCTGTGCTTCAGACTCTCCTGACGAAGCGATTCAATCGTGAAACTAGTTGAGAAATTCCCCTCCTCTACGTGATCCCAATTTTCACCGTAATCTTCCCCGTAAGGGGATATCTACTATCGGTGATCTGTATGGTCGACTCACGTTGTTCCTTGTATTGTGATGTATTGTTTTTGTTTTTTGAGGTTTTTTATTTTCTTAATACTATGTTAATAAATTTATATTTTTTTATAATAATTGCTCTTTTTGAATTCACTTGTTTATCCTGTACCGAGAGTACAGGGGGGCCTGATGAGCACTGGGGGGGGGGGGGGGTGGAGAGTACAGGGGTTGATGAACACAGGGGGGCTGGAGAGCATGGAGGGCTGGAGAGCACAGGGGAGGGCTGGAGAGCACTGGGGGGGCTGGAGAGTATGGAGGGCTGGAGAGCACTGGGGGGGCCTGAGAGCACTGGGGGGGGCTGGAGAGCACTGGGGGGGCTGGAGAGCACTGGGGGGCCAAAGAGTACAGGGGGGCTGATGAGCACTGGGGGTCAGAGAGTACAGGGGGGCTGATGAGCACTGGGGGGGCTGGAGAGCACTGGGGGGAGAGTACAGGGGGGCTGATGAGCACTGGGGGGGCCTGAGAGCACAGGGAGGAGGCTGGAGAGCACTGGGGGGCCTGAGAGCACTGGAGGGGGCTGGAGAGCACTGGGCACTGGAAAGTACAGCGGGGCTGATGAGCACTGGGAGGGGCGGGAGAGCTCTGGGGGGACCGGAGTGTACAGGGGCTGGAGATCACTGGGGGGGCTGGAGAGCTATGGGGGGACCAGAGTGTACAGGGGTTGGAGATCACTGGGGGGGGCTGGAGAGTTCTGGGGGGACTGGAGTGTATAGGGGCTTGAGATCACTGGGGGGGGCTGGAGAGCTCTGGGGGAACCGGAGTGTACAGGGGCTGGAGATCACTGGGGGGGCTGGAGAGCTCTGGGGGGACCGGAGTGTATAGGGGCTGGAGATCACTGGGGGGGGGCTGGAGTGCAGTGGGAGAGCCTGAAAGCAGGGGGTACACCTGAGAGCATGGTGGGGGGCAGTAGAAAGAGGCTGGATATGAGAAGCAGCTGCACACACAGAAGAATCCATCTCTTTATTTTTCTCCTACAGCCTCTGAATGCCCACGGAAGGGAGAGAGTGAGAAGCTGGCATTCAGAGGCTGTGGGAGAAAAATAAAGGCATGGATTCTTCTACTGTGTCTGCAGCGGCTTCTCCTATCCAGGCGCACAGATAGAGACTGAACTTGAACACCGCATACAGACACTCACTTGAACACCGGCAGCCGCGTCTCATGTAGATCCCCTCCCTCTTCGCGGTCAGAGGTAATGTGACCTGTAGGAATATAAGAAAGTCTCTCTCGAAGATAGGGATGTCCTCATTGAACACACAGGTTAGCAAAGACCATGGGGCCCGGCAGCCCGCGGCCCACCGGGCAAACGCCCGGTGTGCCCTACGGCCAGTCCAGGCCTGGATGGAATAAAACCTGATGGAGTCTGCAAAAGACCTGAGACTCGGACGGAGATTTGTCTTCCAACAAGACAATGATACAAAACATAAAGCAAAATCTACAATGGAATGGTTCACAAATAAACATATCCAGGTGTTAGAATGGCCAAGTCAAAGTCCAGACCTGAATCTAATCGAGAATCTGTGGAAAGAACTGAAAACTGCTGTTTACAAACGCTCTCCATCCAATTTCACTGAGCTTGAGCTGTTTTGCAAGGAGGAATGGGCATAAATTTCAGTCTCTTGATGTACAAAACTGATAGAGACATACCCCAAGCGACTTACAGCTGTAATCGCAGCAAAAGGTGGCGCTACAAAGTATTAACTTAAGGGGGCTGAATAATTTTGCACGCCCAATTTTTCAGTTTTTCTATTTGTTAAAAAAGTTTGAAATATCCAATACATTTCGTTCCACTTCATGATTGTGTCCCACTTGTTGTTGATTCTTCAAAAAAAAATTACAGTTTTATATCTTTATGTTTGAAGCCTGAAATGTGGCAAAAGGTCACAAAGTTCAAGGGGGCCGAATACTTTCGGAAGGCACTGTAAATGCTGCCAGCGTTGCTGCAGAGGTTGAAGGGAGTGGGGGGTCAGCCTGTCAGTGCTCAGGGTATTCAAGGGCGGGTCTTAAAAAACAGGGTGTGGCCTTAACAGGAAGGAGTGGGTCATATTTAAATTTGGAGGTGCAGAAGTGTAGTCAGGCCTAGGGCAGCACAAAACTTAAATACACTACTGCGTGGGGTACTACTTGGACTCCCGTATTGGTCAGTATCCGGCTCTGCAAGTCAGCTCGCTCTCCAGGCTTTCCACCACCATGTGTAACAGCCCCAGCGCTCCGGCTCACTCCGGAATCCACATCCTTGAAAAAGTATTTATACCCCTTGAAATTTTCCACATTTTGTCATGTTACAACCAAAAGCGTAAATGTATTTTATTGGGATTTTATGTGATAGACCAACACAAAGTGGCACATAATTGTGAAGTGGAAGGAAAATTATAAAAGGCTTTCAATTTTTTTTTACAAAAAAAAAATCTGAAAAGTGTGGGGTACATTTGTATTTAGCCCCCTTTACTTTGATACCCCTAACTAAAATCTAGAAGAACCAATTGCCTTTAGAAGTCACCTAATTAGTAAATAGAGTCCACCTGTGTGTAATGTAATCTCAGTATAAATACAGCTGTTCTGTGAAGCCCTCAGAGGTTTTTGTCAGAGAACCCTAGTGAACAAACAGCATCATGAAGGCCAAGGAACACACCAGGGATAAAGTTCTGGAGAAGTTTGAAGCA
This sequence comes from Rana temporaria, assembly GCF_905171775.1. NCBI lineage: Eukaryota > Metazoa > Chordata > Amphibia > Anura > Ranidae > Rana > Rana temporaria. The sequence continues at coordinate 54,297,739 of NC_053500.1, read as the reverse complement.
GGATTCGGTTATAAAAAAAATATCCCAAGCTTTGAACATCTCTGTTCAATCCATCATCTATAAATGGAAAGAGTATGGCGCAACTGAAAACCTACCAAGACTTGGCCGTCCACCTAAACTGACCGGGCTGGACAAGGAGAGCATTAATAAGAGAAGCAGCCAAGAGGCCCATGGTAAATCTGGAGGAGCTGCAGAGATCCACAGCTCAGGTGGGAGAATCTGTCCACAGGACAAATATTAGTCGTGCACTCCACAAATCTGGTCTTTATGGAAGAGTGGCAATAAGAAAGCCATTGTTGAAAGAAAGCCATAAGAAGTCCCATTTGCGAGAAGCCATGTGGGGGACACAGCAAACATGTGGAAGAAGGTGTTCTGGTCAGATGAGACCAAAATTTTACTTCTTGACCAAAAAAAGAGAACCGCTATGTGTAGCAGAAAACGAACATTGCACATCAACCCGAACACACCATTCAGCAGGGACAGGAAAGCTTGTGAGAGTTGATGGGAAGATGGATGGAGCCACATATAGGGCAATTTTAGAAGAAAACCTGTTAGGCCTTGTACACACGGTCGGTCCAAACCGATGGAAACGGACTGAAGCTCTGTTTCATCAGTCCAAACCGATGGTGTGTGGGCCCCATCGGTCCGTTATCCTTCGGTCGAAAAATTTAGTAATTGCTTAAAAATTCAACCGACGGTTAGTATGCAAAAGCATCGGTTAACAGCCCACGCATGCTCAGAATCAAGTCGACGCATGCTTGGAAGCATTGAACTTCATTTTTCTCAGCACGTTGTGTTTTACGTCACCGCGTTGGACTCGATCGTTTTTTTAACTGATGGTGTGTAGGCACATCAGACCATCAGTCAGCTTCATCAGTTAACCGATGAAACGGTCCTTCAGTCCGTTCTCATCGGATGGACCGACCATGTGTACAGGGCTTGAGAGTCTGCAAAAGACTTGAGACTGGGGTGGAGGTCCACTTTCCAGCAGGACAACAACCCTAAACATACAGCCAGAGCTTCAATGGAATGGTTTAGATCAAAACATATTCATGTGTTAGAATTGCCCAGTCAAAGTCCAGACCTAAATCCAATTGAGAATCTGTGGCAAGACTTGAAAATTGTTGTTCACAGACGCTCTCCATCCAATCTGACAGAGCTTGAGTTATTTTGGAAAGAAGAATGGGTAACATTTTACTCTCCTGGATGTGTAAAGCTGGTAGAGACATCCCCCAAAAGACTTAATTGCTGTAATTGCAGTGAAAGATGATTCTACAAAGTATTCATACAATTGTACCCCCCACTATTCACATATTTATTTGTAAAAAAAATTGAAAACCATTTATCATTTTCCTTCCACTTCACACTTATGTGCCACTGTAAATATATTTACGTTTTTGGTTGTAACATGACAAAATGTGGAAAATTTCAAGGGGTATGAATACTTTTTCATGTCACTGTAAATTTACCTAGCTGTCTCCCTATTAAGCAGAGAAACCGAAAACAATATACACTCACTCTAGCACCTACCTAGGAAGGCGCTACACTAGGATTCATCATTCTAGTGAAAAGAAAGGTGGCATTCAGCTTTAACTGGAATAACGGAGTAAAAGACAATGCAGTGGTTAAAAAAACACGTCTGGTGGATGGTGTAACATGAATACACCACACCTATGCCTCATGCCCTGTCACCTGCTGGCACAGACGCTTTGAAACTTATTTTCCCTCCTCCTTTCTCTGTGGGAATTCCTATCACACTGCCTTGTGCCATTGGAAATGGTATAGAAAGCCACAGAATACTGTGACTAAAAAACAACATACAACAGAGCGAGTTGGAACAGAAGAAGAGGGCCTTCATCCACCAACTAAGCAGCCCAAGAAAAGGACTTGACATATATGTAGGAACTGAATGTGTTTTGTCTATTCCTTGAACGTTGTAGTAGATGCACAGTGGATGATTCGCTCACACGTGAAGATTGACTCCTCTTGAAGCTATGATGGAGGATAATCTAGAGTTGGGCACCACCAATGATCTACTACAGAACAGAACACCGGTAATACAGGAGGAAGAAGAGAAGAGGGACTGGAAAAAAGGAAGTAGGCTACAATCTTCATTAGTGGGCTGCAATGTCCTTCTCTTGAGCTGTACTTTGCTAACCTGTGTGTTCAATGAGGACATCCCTATCTTCGAGAGAGACTTTCTTATATTCCTCACTTTCATGATGGTCCTCTGTATTTTGTGGATGCTTTGCCAAATGTTCTTCACCTGGGGGAACAAAAATGCAGTTCTGTATAAGGATTGCCAGGCAGGTCCAATATGGATGAGAGGTTAGTTAATTACTCCTGCTAGTCAACATTTTCCATTGCTAATTACTTTGCTTTCTTTGTTTTGAAATTGTTTCTTAAAGTTATATCTTATATCTGTAGCGGATGGTTGCAACAAGTTACTATCATCCACGCATATTCACCCTGCTGCCAGACCTCCATACATCACTCTCCGGTAGACATTGAACAGTCATTTGAGTTTGTTTTGTTTTTGTTTATTTGGGGATATAACTTGGTTGCGGAAAGGGTATAGGATGCCCATAGAACAGTTACATTTGCCATATTTACTTAAAGAATTGCTTAGAAAAAGAATGATGGACTCCAACCTTGACAGACTTGACTTTACTCTCCTCTTACGTCACTGTCACTGCATTAAAGTTTCCACCCCAACATCTTGAACTGCACCAGGGATCACTAAGAATAATCCCTGGCTATGGCTAGACTTGCAGAATTTTGATAGGCCAGGGGCCTGCAGTACCCCTTCTTGATGGCCTAGTTTCTTAGCAGCATTAAATAGTTGATGTAAAGAGAGGAAAAACAGAGGGCAGGCGCCACTTAGGTAAACTGTATAGTTTTAATGAACAAATGTATCAAAAACACTCACTTAGAGGTATCTGGAGTCTGGTATCCGGCATAATGGAGTTCGATGAAGTGTCTGTCTTTGCTCTAATCAGCTGTCTCACAGGATAGTCTCTGCAGTGCTTTGCTGTGTGAAAGGGAGCCGGTGTATTGTCACATTCTGCTGCCTATCGTAGAATGCTGCGGAAGTCACGTGGCGGCCAACTGCGCATGCGCGATGCGTTTTAAACGCAAGTGCGATGCGTTCCAATGGATTCACGACACTACACACAAATGAAACCTCGGTCGGCATCCAGGTTCTTTCCTTAACATCCCCGTGGATTGGAGGATGTTAAAAAAAGAGCCAGGAGGCCGAGGGAACAGTGATGGATGCTGCAGCGTAGCGTGATGCGGGATGCGAGATGACGTCACGGACCGTGATGCAATGCGTTTTGGCGCATGTGCAGTGATGGCAACATTGTTGCATATTCATATCAATCAAATGCATTTTGTAAGTCAAATACATTTCAAATTATTTTTTTTTAACTTTCAAAAACTTTGAAAAAACGTTGAAAAACAATAAAAACTGATTACAAAATAACAATAATAATTGGTTAAAAACTGAATCGCATAAAAGGACAGGCCTAAAATATATAACATACAATATACACTATATAAAATATATCATACATTACATAAAATACACCAAACACATAAAAAATACCAGTGTGAAAAGGGGGGGGGGGCTGGAAACCTGTAAAAAAATATCCATACATTTTTTTCTCTTTATAAAATATTTTTTTAGATATAAAGAATTAATAATTGGATGAGTACGTCCATACGGACAATCATAGGTACCTGTATGTAAGTGGGGGCAGTGGGTACTAGAAACACACATATGTGTATGTACCCAGGTGTATGTGTTGTGTTGAGCATACCCAACCGGACCGAACCATGCGACTTGCGCAAGTCCATGGCTTGTGGAGTGCATGGCGTGTATAACTGGGGCACGATTAAAAGGATTATATACTGTGGTATTTCTGGGTTGTTTAGCTCAAGTGTAGCACCCGCTAGCGAGAACAATCCATGCCAAAAGTTCAAATTTTATTAAGAAAAGTTCAAAACAAAATCAAAGGTTTTCCCTCGCAGGGTGTTTTCACTGTCCATACACAATAATGATAAATTCAGCCTCCTGGCTTATACATACAGCAGTGCTGCTCAGGCCTTCCACTTCAGGCCCTTGTCTGTCTCCTACAGACTATTCCCTTGCCAACACTGTCCATTTAGATAGCAGCCCCTCACTTAGGGTGACCACGTGTCCCGGATTGCCCGGGACATTCCCGCAATTAGCAGATCGATCCCGGGTCTCGGGCACCCCCATTGCGGGACAATACAGCGTCCCGGGCCGGATAGAAACTGATGCCAGTCAGCCGTTCGCGATTTTTCTACCGTCATCCGGCCGGGCCAGCCCAGTAGTGTAGCGTGGGGGTGGACAGCCAGTGCTCTTTCCCCTGCGAGTAAGCTCATTTCAAACCTGTCCTCTGCCTCTGTGCTGCTATGAATGTTATTGCTGTCCCATCCCAAGAGTGACTTCCTCCAGCAGCCCCTATTATCACTGTGCACGATCAATAAAGCAGACTACAGTCCTCAGCACCTGCACCTCCCCCCCCCCCCCCCCGCCCAGGGACTCCAGTGGTCTGGTCCAGTTTGTCCTGTCACCCATGATGAGAGATGTGTTCTGTATTTTTTCATATGTTGGTTCTATGAGCGCATCAAGGCCTGCTGGTAATGACTGCGCTCTCAATAAGCATTTAAATAAATAAATGATGCCTCAGGTGCTTGCCTTGTGTGAGTGGGAGGGGCGGTGCTCGGTGCAGACGAGCGTGTGGAGAGTGCTGGTGGAGTTCTTGGCCTGCAGGGGAGGAATTCTTCCTCTGAAGTGATCCATCTCACAGTGTCCCTTTCTCATGGCTCAGTTATGTCACCCTCAAGAAGGGACCCTGCGACTCTGCAATACAAAAAAAAATCATGTCCTGAGGAAGGGTTTCTGCGTGTAACTTCCTCTGGAGCGACTGGGAGATAACAGTCATCTATGGATTATCTTCATGGATGGAGGCCTGGAGTGGTGAGTGAAATCCACCGATCTACCTTGTGTTTGTGTGGGGAAGTAGTCAGTAGTGTGAGTACTGCAAGAAGGAGTGTAGTGGTCAGGGGGGGTCAGTGTAGTGGACAGGTCATTTTAGGGGTCAGGTCAGTGTAGTGGGCAGGTAGGTCATTTTAGAGGTCAGTGTAGTGGGCAGGTAGGTCAGTGTAGTGGACAGGTAGGTCAGTGTAGGGGGCAGGTAGGTCAGCTGCCTCTCAAAGTGACTGAACCCGCCACTTTCACCTTCCCTGGGCTCTGGTGTGTCAGACTTGTGGCAGGCTATGGGTGGCAAATGGCACTGCATCTGGTGGCAAGTGACACACTGCATATGGTGGCACGCTGCATCTGGTGGCAAGTGACACGCTCAGGGTTCCCAATGATTCTGCATTATGGTGAGTTGAACTATTTCATTATCTATTACAATGTAATAATAGAAAGGAATATGATTTGATCATCCTAACCATAGGTGTGCGCAGCCTACTGCATTAGGGTGTGCATCCCAAAGCTCAAACACACATGCATGTGTGTATGTATATTGACGGTGTCAGTAGGGAAGAGGTTGGTGTTGGTAGAGCAGTGGACGGTATCATAATTTTTTCATTTTTATTTTGTTTTTTATTATTTTTACTGAATTTTTTATTAATTTTTAATTTTTTTTAGGAGCATCATTAGAGGACTTCAGTGAAATACCAGGGGTCCAAACAGGGAGATTCTGCGGCACACAGGGTGATTAGGGTGGGCCCTGGCGCACCCTGTCTGCACGCCTATGATCCTGACACCATATCAAGCATGGTGTTGGGATGATATGAGTGCTGAAACCAGCCAAAACCAGCCATTCACCTGTTCGGTCCTTGGCAAAATTGTCCCTGAATGGCAGTTTTGAAATGTGGTCACCCTACCCTCACTGCTCTGATCCTCAGACTTGGGTCTCTGACTTCCACTGTGCACACCTGCACTCTCTGGCTACCCCAGTGCACACCTGCACTCTCTGGGTTCTCCCTTGCAATCCTGGACTCCTCAGGAGGTTGGAGCCCAGAACCCTGATCCTGACTCTACTATCAGGCCCACACACACCTGAATAATCAGTGAATCGGTGAATCTCAAAACCCGAACCCAGGACTAGGGATTTCATCTCTAAGAAATCCCCGGGCTCCAGGTCCCAAAGTGGACTTTCATAAATAATGAGGAAACTGAAAAGCCAGTTTCCTCCCAAACAAGCAAATACACTGGAGCCCCTCAAACTGCCTGGTTATAAATCCTGTATTCACACACTGGTGGGGTACCACACTACCACAATACAAATATCTACATACGCATGCATGTGAATACACATATATACATACATTCAGAGGGACATATATGGATGGATAAGACCAATATAAGACCAATAATAAAAATCGTAAATGTAGAATGTATAGGGTAAAGCTATTATAAAAGCCATATGGGCCTGGAACATAATATACTTACTATGGTTGTAAGTCATGGGTGTGACGTGGATGATGAGACCATAAGGGGCTGCGATAAGAAAAAAACACATAGAAATGTTAATCGGGTAAGTGCTCACTTATGGGGGGTCCAAATCTTATAAATTATAGAGGGGGTTTCATGGGGCAAAAGAGGCTCACAGGACAGTGTGTACCTCAATGTCCTCATTCAACCCTCATGGTGTTAAGGTACCTAAAGAATAGATCCAGAACGTTTCGACCCAGGGATAGACTCAATTACCCATACCCTAGGACCAGCTGTAGATTTATTATGATGCACTAGAAAATGTTTAGGTACCCTATGGTTGTCAAGGCCCTTTTCAATGAAGCGTCTATGTTTACCAAAGCGTGTTCTAAGGGCCCTGATGGTTCTTCCGACATAAAACAAGTGAGGCAGTATATGACATAGTCAGTAGAATAGTTTTTTGGCCGTGGTGGACAAATTGACACGCTAATTGCACTAACAGAAGTGGAGGTCCACCCTAAAAAAAAATTACATCAAAATCCTGAAAAAAATATGAAAAATAAATGTTTTTACTTACCAGAAATTGCGGTTGCTATGCGGATCTTCCTAATCTGCCTCTTCCTAGACCGTGGCAGATCTTCTTCCTCGTCCTCCTCGTTTTGTCTTCTGGGGAATGTGGCGCACTGCCTTCTGGGTACTGTGTGTATCCCAGAAAGCAGCCGCCCATTCACAAAGCGCCACAAGACTTGCGCATGCGCAGTAGGAAACGGGCAGTGAAGCCGCAAGGCTCCACTGCCTGTTTCTCTTAGTGAGAATGGCAGCGCCGGGACCTGCCAGGATCTAGGGATCGACCTCGGGGGGCCAACATCGCAGGCGCCTAGGACAGGTAAGTGTTCTTATTAAAAGTCAGCAGCTACAGTGTTTGTAGCTGCTGACTTTTAAAAAAAATAATTGTGGGTGGAACCCCACTTTAATGATACCAGAGAGCAGGTAGTGACTTTGTTTTTGTTATTTATTGAGGGTTAAAAAATTGGATAGAGATGGGAGGTTATATGATGCCCACTTGACTTCCGCAAACCTTTAGGAACATCTTTCTATATTCTGTTTATATACAGTCTCCTTCACTTTCCTCCTGTACAGCACTTACTTGCTCCAGCTGAAACAATTTGAATTATCTGACAGACTCCTAGTCAGATTAGAAATGGCCCTTTACGGGCAGGAACTCGTAGCCCCTTTTTGTGTAGCACAATGTAGTGAAGCAGCTTGTAACTCTTCCTCTGTGGCCACTGATCCCAGCACTACCTCTTCAGGCACTGCCAACCCACCTGGCTGCAGCTGCCCTTTCACTAGTCCTCCAGGCTAACTCTCTTCACACCAGTCCACCTGACTGAATCTCCACCAGCCCACTCAGCTAACTCTCAGAAGATCTGAAGGGAAGGATGAAGACTTAAGCACACAGCTGTTTTCAGGGATACTGGCTACATGTGGCAGTCTTCCTCCCTTGGTAGTGCCCAACAGTGTTGACTCAATCACTCACTAACTCCTCTTTTGCTCCTGTGCCTCCAAGAAGTTTTCCTCCTTTGTGTTTTAGCAGGATTTTACCAGCTCCCGAGCCTCCGCCCAAGGCAGGACACCCCCCCCCCCTCAGACTAGGGGGCACCCCTGTGGCCCACCGATAGCCTACTCAACACTGTATTGTCATCTTCCACCCAACTGCCCTGCTGGCATGGCCCATGTCTATTTATGTAGTAGTCTCAGCACCCTGACAGCCTGCCACTGAGGATTGGCTGAGGCTCCATAAATATTTAAGGCAGCTCCTCCTAACCTCCACTCACTAATGCCAGAAGATTTTGCCAACCTTCTAGACCAGGGGGTGGCACCAGAGAGTTGCCAGGTTAAGTCACCCAGCCCTTAACTTTAGTAAACCCTGACCCAGATTCCACAGCTCTGGCTTAGCCCTGAGCTAAACTATGTTTTACTTACTCTAACTTCTAACACACACTAGACACACTGTATATATCCCCTATGTTACAAAAAGTATTGGGACGCCTGCCTTTACATTGACATGAACTTTAATGGCATTCCTGTCTTAGTTCGTAGGGTTCAATATTGAGTTGGTCCACCCTTTGCAGCTATAACAGCTTCAACTCTTCTGGGAAGGCTGTCCACAAGGTTTAGGAGTGTGTCTATGGGAATTTTTGACCATTCTTCCAGAAGTGCATTTATGAGGTTAGGCATTGATGTGGAAGAGAAGGCCTGTCTTGCAGTCTCCACACAAATTCATCCCAAATGTTTTCTATCAGGTTGAGATCAGGACTCTGTGCAGGCCAGTCAAGTTCCTCCATCCCAAACTCACTCATCAATGTCTTTATGGACCTTTTTTGTGCACTGGTGAGAGGTCATGTTGGAACAGAAAGGGGACATCCCCAAACTGTTCCCACAAAGTTGGAAGCATGAAATTGTCCAAAATGCCTTGGTATGCAGATGTCTTTATGCCGCGTACACATGATCGGAAAAGTTTGTCTTTTTCTGTCGAAATTTCCGACAGCAAAAATTGGAAAGCTGATTTCGATCGTCTGTATGCAATTCCGACGCATAAAAAAACACACATGCTCGGAATCAAGCAGAAGAGCCGCACTGCCTAATGAACTTAATTTTTCTCAGCTCGTCATACGTGTTGTACGTCACCGCGTTCTTGACGTTCGGAATTTCAGACAATATTTGTGTGACCGTGTGTATGCAACACAAGTTTGAGCCAAAAATCAGTCGGAAAAAAATCCACGGTTTTCTTGTCGGAATTTCCGATCGTGTCTACGCGGCATTCCCTTCACTGGAACTAAGAAGGAGAGAAGAGGTTGGGACTTTAAATGAGGTGCGTACAAAGCAGTAGGTAAATAGAAGTTGTAAGAGCACATAGATAAATCATAAGTATATAAAGATAGAGTCATACAGCAATACATATACAAAGTCATAATGTTGAGAGTAGTTTTTATTAAACAACCTCATCAACAAAATGTAAAAAATCCATTTAAAGAGTCCATACATGTAATAAAACCATAGTAAAAGATTCATTGGAATCATGAAAGGCTATAGCAAGCAGATATTGAATTAAAGGGTTTGTAAAGGTAAACATGTTTTCCCTAAATAGCATCCTTTACCTTAGTGCCTTAATCCTCACTTCCTGTTCTTCTGTTTGTAACTACACACAGTAATGCAAGGCTTTCTCCCTGGTGTGGAGAAAGCCTCTTGAGGGGGAGGGGGCGAGCAGGAGTGTCAGGACACTCTCTACTTTGCAGATATAGAGAGGAGCTGTGTGTTAGTGGGCATCCTGACACTCCTGCTCGCCCCCTCCCCCCTCAAGAGGCTTTCTCCACACCAGGGAGAAAGCCTTGCATTACTGTGTGGAGTTAAAAACAGAAGAACAGGAAGTGAGGATTTCTTAAGAAATAAGGACATTTAAAAGCAAAATTGAAGGATGAGGTAAATGAAGGAGGACTGCACTAAGGTAAAGGAAGCTATTTAGGGAAAGAAAAATGTACCTTTACAACCCCTTTAAGAGCTAATAGTGTGAATAGACAGGAATTGAACAATACAATATTCATGATTGACAAAAAAAAAATCATGTATAAATGTCAAACATATAATCGCATGGACTGTAATTCATTTTTTTGATCTTAGAAGGCTCTTCGCATTTCGTGGAGAATGCCACTTCCTCGGGAGCAGGTGCAATATGCGTAACTATAAAAGGTAATGAATAACATTGTAATCTCATGATTAGACAACAAATAGGGGAAGGAGGGGGAAGAAGATAACCCACCCAGAAAAAAGGCCCCTTCCCTAGTACGTATCAGGTGTATAGTTAGACAGATATTCAACGTGAAAAGCGAAAAGGCAGAGAAGAATGGCAAGTTTAGGTACAGCCCAAGTGAGGTTGCCCAAGTGGGGACTTGTGAAAACCAATACCAAAAGGAGTGAACAAAACAAAACGAAAAACAACACTACCAAGACAAGTGTAGTAGAAGATAATGCAAGAAGGTGAAGAAGAAAAACAGACCAAGGTAAGTTATCCTAAGGAGAGTGCCACATGTACCCTGAACGCAGATGCGGGTGCCTCCCAGTGTCATGCGGGTATTGAAAGCGGGGAGGGAGGCCGCTATGGCAAAAGCTTTGCTGGTCATCTGGGCGAACCTCCAGAAGACTCCCTCGTGGAGTGAACGCCACTGATACACACGTGCCGGCATGAGGACACCACCATAGTGGAAAATGTGGCGCCGATGAGTAGCATGCCCCCTGAGCTGGGGTCTGCCTGGACAAATAGGCAATTAAAAAAAAAAAAAATTGGCAATCATGAACTCATTGGGGGTCATTTGCAAAAGGAAAATTCACTTTGCACTTCAAGTGCAAACTACGTACAAGTGCAAAGTGCACTTGGAAGTGCAGTCACTGTAAACCCGAGGGGGACATGCAAAGAAAATAAAAAACAGCATTTTAGCTTGCATACGATTGGATGATAAAATCAGCAAAACTTTCCCCTCATTTCAGATCTACCCCTCAGATTTACAGAGACTGCACTTCCAAGTGCACTTTCAGTGCAGTTTCAAGTGCACTTTGCACTTGTAGTTTGCACTTGTAGTGCAAAGTGGATTTTCCTTTTGTAAATGACCCCCATTGTATTGTTCTATTTTAATCTATTCACACCAGGGCCGTCTTAAAGGCCCCTGGGCAAAGTAATTCTCTGGGGCCCCTACAATGGACACGTAGTACCCCCTTTTCCAGTGGACATACAGTGCATGTAAACTTTTGACTCTGTGCCCACCTACAGCACTGCACTCACCTATACCAATCAAGCAGGCAGAAGGAGGGAGAAATCCAAGCCTTTTGGTGCAAACAGTGCTGGACAGCTGGTCTCACCATGACACCACAATGCTACTTTCGCAGGAGGGCTCTGAGTGCTGCCGACTCAACAGCTCCCACTCCAGCTTCTACCCCGCAGCCTTTGAGTCCCGAGCATTCAAGCTGCATGGGGCGGGGTCAGAGCATCAATGGCGCTCCGGCCCTGCCCCTCCCTGCTGGCTGTGAAATAATAGGTATCATTCTGCACGGCGCACCACTGCCAGCCTGCCTCCCCTGTGTATCCATCAGTCTCAGTGCCATCATGGGGCCCCCAATTTCAGGGCAGCGTGGGCTCAAGTACCAGCTGCTTTGGGCAAAATGCAGGGGCCCCCATGCAGATGGGGCCCCTGGGCAGTGGCCAGGTGTGCACTCTCATTAAGACAGCCCTGATTCACACTATCAGCCCTTACTTCAATATCTACTTGCTATAGTCTTTCATGATTTCAATGAATCTTTTACTAAGGTTTTATTACATGTATGGACTCTGTAAATATGGATTTTTTACATTTTGTTGATGAGGTTGTTTACTAAAAACTACTCTCAACATTACGACTTTGTATATGTATTGCTGTATGACTCTATCTTTATATACTTATGATTTATCTATAGGTCCTTACACCTTCTATTTGCCTACTGCTTTGCATGCACCTCATTTAAAGTCCCAACCTCCTCTCTCCTTCTTAACCAATTAGGGATGGAGGCACTGAGCCTATTGCACCACGTGCCTCATTTAAAGTCCCAAACCCCCTTTTTTTTTTTCACCGGGGTCAATCCCAACCCCTGAAAAACAACCCCACACCATAAGTCCCCCCTTCACCAAATGATTTGGACCAGTGCACAAAGCAAGTTCCATAAAGACATGAATGAGCAAGTTTGGGGTGGAGGCAGGGCTGTCTTTTCCATTGGGCACGCTGGGCAGTTGCCCGGGGGCCCCCTTTGCCTGGGGGGCCCCCATCGGCTGCCCAGCAACCTCAGTAAAGAAACTGGTGGAGAGCAGCGGGTCAGAACTGTAGAACTGTATCGTGTCTACAGTCTCTGAGGAAGAGTCTGAAGAGGAGTCAAGAGTGGGAGCGCCTCCAGGATGGGGGTCACGGGAGAAGTCAGACATGAGGAGACAGTAGGATAAAACCAGAGCAGCCAAGCTGGAGCCATCTGACTGAGCCGTGCATGTTGCACCTGAGAGGAGATCAGTGATAGCGCCGCCAGGCCAGTCTAAGGGGCAGGTGGTTGCTGATGTAAGGGGGGAGTGAATACAAAAATATTAGTGACCCCCCCTTACCTTGGTGTATTTAGGGAAGGTGGTATCTGGTCACCAGAGTGCCCCACACATCAGAGTTCCTGGTGTTCCCCTTTACATCAGAGTCTGCAGGATTCCCCCTTACAGTGCAAGGACCCTGATGTAAGTGGGAACTCTGATGTAAAGAGAAAGCAGTGAACTCTGATATAAGGTAGTCTCTGGTCACCAGAGTCCCCCTCCACATCAGAGTTCCCCCTTACATCATGATCTGCAGGTTTCCCCTTTACATAAGAGTTCCCTTTCACTGTAAGGGGGAATCCTGCAGACTCTGATGTAAGAGGAAACTCTGAGAAGGCTGGGTTATAGTAACCTAACCTTCATGTCAATGAAGAAATTTGTAAAACTGTAATTTTAGGTACTTTTTTTTGCAGTGCCAGTAAAATAAATGTGGTTCTGCCAGTAAATTTCATGATTTTTGTCAGTAAATTCTTGTGCACGATTGTGTAGACAGGGCCCCAGTGCACTGTATTGCCCGGGGGCCTATAATTCTCTTAAGATGCCACTGGGTGGAGGAACTTGACTGGCCTGGTTCTGATCTCAACCCGAGAGAACACCTTTGGGATGAATTTGAGTGGAGACTGCGAGCCAGGCCTTCTCGTCCAACATCAGTGCCTGACCTCACAAACACGCTTATGGAAGAATGGTCAAACATTCCCATAGACACTCCTAAACCTTGTGGACAGCCTTCCCAGAAGAGTTGAAGCTGTTATAGCAGCAAAGGCTGGGCCACCTCAATATTGAACCCCACGGAACCCTATGGACTAAGACTGGGATGCCATTAAAGATTATGTGTGTGTAAAGGCAGGTGTCCCAATACTTTACTTGTAATATAGTGTATGTATGTATACATGTATATGCAGTATATATGGTAAATATTCACAAATTGTGTAAATGTTTTGTTTGGAAAAACGATAGGACAGTGGCGGTGCGTCCATAGAGGGTGAAGGAGTGCCGCCCCTCTCTCCTGCACCCATCAATCAACAATAGATAGATTCATGCATTGCATGAATCTATCTATTGTCACCGCTGCCGCCCATTATTCAGGTGTCCGGCCCCTTGTCGAGCACCGGCCATCTGAATTACAGCGGTGGGGGTGTTTTGGAAGTGCCTGATTAGAGCCGTCAGCTCTAATAGGCTTCCAAATTGTTAAACAGCGGGCGCACTGCTGTGCGTTTGCTGTTTACACAGTGCTGTGTTAGGGAATCGCTTCCCTAACACTGACCTGCCTCTCAGCCAATCCGGTGCACCGCAGCGACAGGCGCAATCAGGCATCCAATCATAGCAGAGATGACATGAAGAGGACGGGAGAAGACATCGACGAAGGTAAGTGCTGGGCAAACTGGCAGCATTTGATGGGGCAAACTGGTGGCATTTGATGGGTCAAACTGGCGGCGTTTGATGGGGCAAACTGGCAGAATTTGATGGGGCAAACTGGTGGCATTTAATGGGGCAAACTGGCGCGTTTTATGGGGTAAACTGGCAGCATTTGATGGGGCAAACTGGTGGTTATTGATGGGGCAAACTGGTGGCAATTGATGGGGCACAGTGGTTGCGTTTGATGGGCACAGTGTCAGTGATTGATGGGCACAGTGGCTGCGTTTGATGTGCACAGTGGTTGCAATTGATGGGCACAGTGGCTGCGTTTTGATGGGCACAGTGAGGCTGTAATTGATGGGATTTTTTTTCAGTTTGTTTGCGCCCCCCAAAAAATTTTGAGTGCCAGCCGCCACTGTGATAGGAAATTTGTATTTATTTTTTTATTCCTCAAATTTTTTTCCAAAAAAATATATGTACGGTATATAACTTCTCAACCAAATTAAAGTCCTATATGTCCACTATAAATACATAGTAGATTACAGTGGATTATAAATTCCAAATGATACATGATGAGGAACCAAGATATCTCCAAATTGCGAAAAATCCTTTGGGACTTAACTGGATCACAGGAGTAAAAGACCCTGGGAATCCAGTGGTTAAAACAACACATATACATTAAATGGATGGTGTAACATGAATGCACCACACCTTTTCCTTATGCCCTGTCACCTGGTAGCACAGACGCTTTGAAACTTTACATTTTGCCTCCTCCTTTCTGTGGGAATTCCTGTCCCACTACCTTGTACCATTGAAAAGATACTGTGATCTAAAAAAAAAACATACAACAGAGCGAGTTGGGACAGAGGAAGGGGGCCTTTATCCACTAACTAAACAGCCCAAGGAAAGGACTTGACATATATGTAGGAACTGAATGTGTTTTGTGTATACCTTGAACGTTGTAGTAGATGCACAGTGGATGATTGTGCTCACACGTAAAGATTGACTCCCTTTGAAGCTATAATGACGCATAATCTAGAGATGAACTCCACCGAAGATCCACCACAGAACAGAACGCCGGATATACAGGAGGAAGAAGAGAAGAGGGACTGGAAAAAAGGAAGTAGGATACACACTACATTAGTGGGCTGCAATGTCCTCCTCTTCAGCTGTGCTTTGCTAACCTGTGTATTCACTAAGGACATCCCTATCTTCGAGAAAGACTTTCTTATATTCCTCATTTTCATGATGGTCCTCTGCATCTCCTGGATGCTTTTCCAAATGTTCTTCACCTGGAGGAACAAAGATGCAGTTCTGTATAAAGATTGCCAGGCAGGTCCAATATGGATGAGAGGTGAGTTAATTACTCCTGCTAGTCATCATTTGCAATTGCTGTTAAAGTTATATGTTATATCTAGAGATGTAATTCATAGAATTATGAACATTTTGAGCTGCTAACACCATTTTATCCATGTTCATGAAATCAATTTGCTTATTCTAAAGTAAATATAGATCTAAAGCAATCAAATTTCTCAATTTTGGATAAAATATGGAAGTGTTAAGCCTCGTACACACGTTCGGATTTTCCGTGGACAAAGCGTAGGACTTTTGTCCGAAGGGCGTTGGCCATGAACTTGTCTTGCATACAAATGCCAGAGGCGATTAAGTTTGCATGTGTTGCGCTATATAAGTTTTCATTCATTCATTGTCGGCCAACAAACACAAAACAATGTGTTTTTTCAGCTCTTTAGCGCCACCCTTTGGGCAACTTCTGCTAATGTTGTGTTATGGTTAGCATTGCTTTCGAGCATGCGTGATTTGATTTTTTTCCGAAGGACTTCTGTACACATGATCTGGTAATCCGAAAACACGCATTTGTCGTCGGAAAATTTTAAAGCATGCTATCCAACATTTGTTAGCAGAAAACCCGACAACAATTGTCCGATGGAGCATACAAACGGTCAGATTTTACAACAACAGCCTTACACCACACAATTCCTGTCACAAAATCCGATCGTGTATGTGGGCCTTTATAATCTCTGTCAGGGTTTTTTTTATATTTGTTATTTATTATGAAAGATTCACACGTACAGGAGAAGATAATCATTAACCACTTGACCTCTGGAAGGTTTTATCACCTTCATGACCAGGACATTTTTTGCTATTCAGCACTGCGTATTTTGACTGGCAATTGCACGGTCATGCAACACTTTACGCAAAATGTTTATGATTTTTTTTTTTCATTTTATATATTTATTTATTTATTATTCTTTCCATATTATACATATAGCTACATATAAGTGGGCACAGAGCGGGTACAAAACCAAAAACCATTACATATACATTCAAAATTTTTATGATTTTTTTGAACAAATAGAGCTTTCTTTTGGTGGTATTTGATCACTATAATTAAAATGCAGGACTGAAAATAAGAGAGACCAAATCGCACAAAGTGAGATGTGCCTCAATGTGCAAAAAGTGAGACATAAATAAATAAGTCCACATAAAGTCCATTCGAAAGACCATGGAATGTGATAATAAAATCAGACGTGTAACAATAAGGCTCCATGCACACAGAAGCTGATGAACTGCAGTTTATTGGCGTTTTGCCATTTTTTAAAAAGCTCATAAACTGAACTCTATGTTAGCCTATGTGCCCACGTTTTTTAGCGTTAATGAGCTTTGGAGTTTATTGGCTTTTTTCTGAACGCCCAAAATTTGCGTTCAAAGTGCTGTTTTTCGGCTGAAAAAAAAACGCCAAAAAACGCTCAAAAAAGCTGGCGCCAGCGTTTTTTAGCGTTTTTTTATCCATTGAAAAAAAAAAGAAAAAAAACGCTACACTGAAAAACGCTAATAAACGCTATTGCAAAAACACTAAAAAACTTTGAAAGGCTTCCTGCAAAGCTACTGGCGTTTTTTATAGCCTTTTTTTTAGCTTCTGTGTGCATGGAGCCTAAGTGTCATCTCATAAGCCTTCTTGCAAAGGAGTAAGGGAGAATACTCTTACCGGAACCGGTGGATCTACTTATTAGGCAGATCGGTAGAGTGTGTGAAATCTCGATGGCAATTCGCATCAACTGGTATGAAGACTCTAGATAAACCAGACAAATCGCAGATGGCAACTTGTTTAAAGGAAATCCCAGCCTCGAAGGGACTCTGGGTTCACTGGATATCCCTGTGGTCCTCAGATGATAATGAAGTGACTTCCAATCTAGGAATCATTTTCAGGACGGAAGGATGGCATGATGAAAAAAAACTCCAAATCTGAGGACCACAGGGATATCCAGTGAACCCAGAGTCCCTTCGAGGCCAGGATTTCCTTTAAACGAGTTGCCATCTGCGATTTGTGTGTTTTTTCCAGAGTCTTCATACCAGTTGATGCGTTAATTGCCATCGGAATTTCACACGCTTTAACGATCTACCTAATAAGTAGATCCACACGGTTTCCGGTAAGAGTATTCTCCCTTACTCCTTTGCAAGAAGGCTTATGAGATGACCCTTATTGTTACACGTCTGATTTGATTATCACATTCCATGGTCTTTCGAATGGACTTTATGTGGATTGGACTTATTCATTTATGTCTCACTTTTTGCACATTGAGGCACATCTCACTTTGTGCGATTTGGTCTCTCTTATTTTCAGCGCTTTAATTATAGTTGTATTCGAATTTTGGTCATGTTTTGTGCAGCTGCTCTTATTTGGTTTGCATTTTCACCTGTTTTTTGCACCTTTTTGGTTTAGTTTTTGGACTAGTGCAATATTTCCCCTCTTATTGGTATTTGATCACCACTGGGTTTTTTATTATATAAATAAAATAAAAAAAAGACCAACATTTTTGAAAAAATATATAATTTGACACTTTTGTTATAAAATAAAATATCCAATAATAAAAAACATAGCATTTCTTCATAAATTTAGGCCAAATTATATTCTGCCACCTCTCTTTGGTAAAAAAAATCCCAATAAGTGTATATTAGTTGGTCTGTGCGAATGTTATAGCATCTACAAATTATGGTATATACTGTACATACTAAAATGTATGCAGCTATGATACTATCATGGTAATGGCGGTGATTAGCGACTTATAGTGGGATAGTGATAGTGTGGCAGTCAATCTGGCACTAGCTGATGCTGGCTGGGAGGTACACTGAGGCCTTGTACACACGACCGAGTTTCTCGGCAAAAAACAGCAAGAAACTTGCTGGGAGATATTTTTTTGCCGAGGAAACCGGTCGTGTGCACATTTTCGTTGAGGAAACTGTCGAGAAACTCGATGAGCCATAAAGGGAGCTTGTTCTCTATTTCCTTGACAGGAATGGAGAAAATTGGCTTGTCGAGTTCCTCGACAGCCTAACAAGGAACTCGACGAGGAAAACGATGTGTTTCGCCCGTCGAGTTCCTCGGCCGTGTGTACGAGGCTTCACTGTTACTGACATTAATAGTGACGCAAATACAGTGATCAGTGCTAATACTGTACAGGACAGTTAAGCCCCCCCCCCACCTTTTGGAAAGGTATTTGATACGAGGCATGGTGAGTATTTTGCAGATCTCCTATTTTGCCTGAAGTTTTTAACAATTTAAATAAAAAATACATCAAAAAACATGTGGCAACAAATAAAATCTGCAAAAAACTTGCCATGTATTAACAAATACCCTGGAGTGTCTCCTTTCCAAAAAATTGGTCATGTAGGGGCTGTTTGTACTATCCTGGCATTTTAGGGCCTCCAAAACTGTAATAGGTAGTCAGGAAAAAAAATTGGAAGTTACTCCCTTTGAAAGTCTGACGGTAGGCATTGGATTTTGGGCCCCCATATGGGGCTAGGCTCCCCAAAAGTTCCACATATGTGGTATCCCCATATTTGGGAGAAGTAGCAGAATGTCTTTGGTTGTGTAATTCCATGTACAGTGTGTTGAAAAAGCATTCATTAAAATTGTCCACATTGTGTCAAATGTTACAACCAAAAACGTAAATGTATTTTATTGGGATTTTTTGTGATAGACCAACACAAAGTGGCACATAATTATGAAGTGGAAGGAAAATGATAAATAGTTTTCATTTTTTTTTACAAATAAATATGTGAAAAGTATGGCGTGCATTTTCTTTGATACCCCTAACTAAAATCAATTTGCCTTCAGAAGTCATGTAATTAGTAAATAGAGTGTATCTCTGTGTAATTAAATCTCAGTATAAATACAGCTGTTCTGCGAAGCCCTTAGGGGTTTGTTAGAAAACCTTGGTGAACAAACAGAATCATGAAGGCCGAAAGAACACACCAGACAGGTCAGGGATAAAGTTGTGGAGAAGTTTAAAGCAGGGTTAGGTTTTAAAAAAATATCCCAAACTTTGATCATCTCACAGTGCTCTGTTCAATCATCATCTGAAAATGAAGATAGTATAGCACACCTGCAAACCTACCAAGACATGGCCGTCCACCTAAACTGACAGGCCGGGCAAGTAGAGCATTAATCAGAGAAGCAGCCAAGAGACCCATGGTAACTCTGGAGGAGCTGCAGAGATCCACAGCTCAGGTGGGAGAATCTGTCCACAGGACAACTATTAGTCATGCACTCCACAAATATGGTCTTTATGGAAGAGTGGAAAGAAGAAAGCCATTGTTGAAGAAATGCATAGGAAGTCCCATTTGCAGTTTGCGAGAAGCCATGTGGAGGACACAGCAAACATGTAGAACAGGGGTGCCCAACCTTTTGAAGAGCGAGGGCCATCTAAGCGACATGGTAACCGGTCGCGGGCCACAATGAGCGAATGGCAACCCACTCTACTCTATAGAGCCCACTCTATATATTTTTTGCAGATCGAATTGGAGGTAGGACACAAGTCCATTTACTTCTGCCACTCCTTAGAGGTGAATGGAGGGTCCAATTAGGTCAGACTGACTGTATCAAAGGGGCCTATGGCTCAGTGCAGGTAACCCGCAGGTGCACTGCTCTGCAGTTTGAAAGCAGGCCTGCAACAACTGCAGAACAGATATGCCCATATATACACTGTGATTTTAGTAATAAACTTACCTTTAATAACAGTATTCTATTCCTTCCCAGAGCAGGAGGTCGCAAGCCACATCAGAGGGCTCCATGGGCCACATATGACCCCCGGGCCACTGGTTGGGCACCCCTGATGTAGAAGAAGGTGCTCTGGTCAGATGGGACCAATTTAATTTTTTGGTCTAAAAGCAAAACAATATGTGTGGCGTAAAACGAACACTGCACATCACCCTGAACACACCATCCCTACCGTGAAAAATGGTGGTGGCAGCATCATGTTGTGGGGATCGTAGGGCCGAAACAACTAATCGATTAATCGACAACTAATCAATGAATCGACAACTAATCGATTATGAAATTAATCGAATAACAATTTTCATAATCGATTAATCGGCCAGTAACACAATGGGGTTAAAAAAAAAAATAGCCCTTTATAGTACAAAAAAGCAAATCGCTACTGTAAATATTACTTTCACTGTCCCACAGTAAAAAAATGAACCCCTTACAGTAGCGATTATTTGCTCTTTTTGTACTTTATTTTTGTTTTTTTAACCCCATTATGTTACTAAACATCTCAGGCCTGGGGTCACACCTCTGTTTTTGGTACTTTTTGCAGAAACACACTACAGTTCATTTACATGTTTTCCTATGGGACACGTTCACATCCATGATTTTTTTTCAGCTGCTGCTTATTTGGAAAGGGCAAGAAGTTTTTAACGCAAAACGGTGCTATTTCGTTTTTTTTTTGCTTCAATATACTTCAGTGGAGAATCTGTAGAAAAGCATGTAATGTGTTTTTGCGGCAATTTGTGTTTTGTAATCTGCCCAACAACAAATTGGCCCAAAAAAATATAAAAATGCTAATTTTTTATTTTTTTAAGGCTATTATCCGATTATTCAAAACAATAATCGGTCAACTAATCGATTATGAAAATAATCATTAGTTGCAGCCCTATGGGGATGCTTTTCTTCAGCAGGGACAGGGAAGCTGGTCAGAGTTGATGAGAAGATGAATGGAGCCAAATACAGGGCAACCTTAGAAGAAAACCTGTTGGAGTCTGCAAAAGACTCATTGAGACTGGGGCGGAGGTCCACCTTCCAGCAGGACAACGACTCTAAACATTAAACCAGAGCTACAATGGAATGGTTTAGATCAAAGCATATTCATGTTTATAATAGCCCAGTCAAAGTCCAGACCTAAATCGAATTGAGAATCTGTGGCAAGACTTAAAAATTGCTGTTCACAGACGCTCTCCATCCAATCTGACAGAGCTTGAGCTATTTTACAAAGAAGAATGGGCAAAAATGTCCCTCTCTAGATGTGCAAATCTGGTAGAGACATCCCCAAAAAGACTTTCAGCTGTAATTGCAGTGGTTCTACAAAGTATTGAGGCAGAATACAAATACACGCCACACTTTTCAAATATTTATTTGTAAAAATTTGGAAAACCATTTATCATTTTTCTTCCACTTCACAATTATGTGCCACTTTATGTTGGTCTATCACATAAAATCCCAATAAAATACATTTAAGTTTTTAGTTGTAACATGATAATATGTGGAACATTTCAAGGGGTATGAATACTTGTTCAAGGCACTCTATACCCATGACGTGCATGAGAAATATCTCGGTAAAGCATATACATCCCATAATCATTTGCTCCCAAAGCAGACAGAAACAATAGTACAATGGGTTTGAAAGAGAAAAGATAACAATATCCTCACATGTAGTGTGCATGTGGATATTATAAAGTAAAAAGAGGGTGCCACGTCCTAGTATAAATGATAAAGGAGAGAACTAAGGGCTAGTTTTTGGACTTTTTAGGCACGAATTGGTTGGTCAGAATATATTTACGCAAGAAAAGATTTTTTCTAAAAAATAGATTTGTTTATTTAGATATAAAATATCGTGATATGTAGAACAAAATAAAGAAGAAAAAGTATTGCCGTTTCCAGCACAAAAAACTATCTAAAAGGCTAACTAGGCAAGCCTATCCATAAACAATGACAGGAATTAGTACATAAAATATAACAATGTATCAACAATGAAGTTGAACACTTCCAAAGAGATTTGGAATAAGGTGCATAAATGTGGTTAGTAGTCCTGTCGCGTTGTGGAAATGCAGGCAAAGATATGTCTGCGGTGGTTTGGCTTGCTGCGTTGGTGGACTCGACCGGTTTCGCACTTTAACAGCGCTTCCTCACGGAGTCAGCAGTGTAGTTTTAACTATAGGACAACATTGAACAATAACATACAAAAGAATGAATAAAAAACAATATATAAATTTAGATAATAGCGCTGATAAAGCAGTAGAATAAATAAGTATACACAGAGATATATACACGGGCAAGTGGAGGTAGAAGGGGAAGGTAAAAAACTGGGGAGGGGGAAAAGGGGGGGGGGAGGGGGAAAGGAAGGTAAAGAGTAAGGAAAGAATGGGAAAGAAAAGGGGGGGGGGGGGAAGAAAGGACATAAGGGGGTAAAGACAGGAAAAAGGAAAAGGAAAAAGGAAAAAGCATAAAGTCCTGATAGGTGAATGCAACCCCAGAGCATTTCCTCAATGATGCAGTGGGAGCGAGGGTGCGTGTGTATATAGAGTATGGAATAGTCTTGGGGAGGAGGGGATAATAAGATAAAGCAGCTGATATAGATACTTACAGATAGTATTGGTTGGTAGAGGAATCGATACATAAATTTTCTGGCAATAGTAAAAGAACAAAAAACAGACTGTGTCCGGGCTGCTGGACGTTGTAAGGGGTATAGGGAAACGACCCAAGTAAAATGAAAAGTAACAGTCTGAAGAATAAAAAATACAATGAATATAATATAGAGCTGGTATGGGATAATGACAAAATAATAAGGAGATCATCCTACCTTCAGTGAAGGAGGGCAGAGCTTGAGGAGAAGGAAGAAGGGAGAGGGTGACCACTATCTCCTAACAATCCTCAATAAATGCTACACTTCCTGGTAGCAGAAGTGAGTAACCAGAGCTGGGTGCCGGCTGGTAGCCAGATATTAAGGCAATGATAAGCCTGGTAAAATAAAGAGAAAAACACACTTGTAACCTAATAGTTACAAGGAACGGAATAGAGAGATAGGGCATGGGGAAGGGCATACCTGGTTCAATAAGTCTGATGGCAAATCTCCTCCACGAGTCTCCCGAGAGACTGCAGCGATCGGGTCTCGTGTGCAGGGGTTTAAATAGGAACTCGCTCAGTGCGGAGGGGACGTAACGTACAGGGATGCGTACGACGTCATCCGCAGTAGCCGCGCGTCTCCTCATCATGTGTGTGCGCCGCAGAAGCAAGCAGCGCGGCGCCACACATGAGAGGCATCGCTCCAGGATGGAGGGTTCCATCTAGTGGTGCGAATACAGATCTCTTGAAATAGATCTGTGATGCGCGGCCAGCTGGCCGCGCATCACAGATCTATTTCAAGAGATCTGTATTCGCACCACTAGATGGAACCCTCCATCCTGGAGCGATGCCTCTCATGTGTGGCGCCGCGCTGCTTGCTTCTGCGGCGCACACACATGATGAGGAGACGCGCGGCTACTGCGGATGACGTCGTACGCATCCCTGTACGTTACGTCCCCTCCGCACTGAGCGAGTTCCTATTTAAACCCCTGCACACGAGACCCGATCGCTGCAGTCTCTCGGGAGACTCGTGGAGGAGATTTGCCATCAGACTTATTGAACCAGGTATGCCCTTCCCCATGCCCTATCTCTCTATTCCGTTCCTTGTAACTATTAGGTTACAAGTGTGTTTTTCTCTTTATTTTACCAGGCTTATCATTGCCTTAATATCTGGCTACCAGCCGGCACCCAGCTCTGGTTACTCACTTCTGCTACCAGGAAGTGTAGCATTTATTGAGGATTGTTAGGAGATAGTGGTCACCCTCTCCCTTCTTCCTTCTCCTCAAGCTCTGCCCTCCTTCACTGAAGGTAGGATGATCTCCTTATTATTTTGTCATTATCCCATACCAGCTCTATATTATATTCATTGTATTTTTTATTCTTCAGACTGTTACTTTTCATTTTACTTGGGTCGTTTCCCTATACCCCTTACAACGTCCAGCAGCCCGGACACAGTCTGTTTTTTGTTCTTTTACTATTGCCAGAAAATTTATGTATCGATTCCTCTACCAACCAATACTATCTGTAAGTATCTATATCAGCTGCTTTATCTTATTATCCCCTCCTCCCCAAGACTATTCCATACTCTATATACACACGCACCCTCGCTCCCACTGCATCATTGAGGAAATGCTCTGGGGTTGCATTCACCTATCAGGACTTTATGCTTTTTCCTTTTTCCTTTTCCTTTTTCCTGTCTTTACCCCCTTATGTCCTTTCTTCCCCCCCCCCTTTTCTTTCCCATTCTTTCCCCCTCCCCCCCCCCCCCCTTTTCCCCCTCCCCCCCCCCCCCCCCCCCCCCCCCCCCCCCCCTTTTCCCCCTCCCCAGTTTTTTACCTTCCCCTTCTACCTCCACTTGCCCGTGTATATATCTCTGTGTATACTTATTTATTCTACTGCTTTATCAGCGCTATTATCTAAATTTATATATTGTTTTTTATTCATTCTTTTGTATGTTATTGTTCAATGTTGTCCTATAGTTAAAACTACACTGCTGACTCCGTGAGGAAGCGTTGTTAAAGTGCGAAACCGGTCGAGTCCACCAACGCAGCAAGCCAAACCACCGCAGACATATCTTTGCCTGCATTTCCACAACGGGACAGGACTACTAACCACATTTATGCACCTTATTCCAAATCTCTTTGGAAGTGTTCAACTTCATTGTTGATACATTGTTATATTTTATGTACTAATTCCTGTCATTGTTTATGGATAGGCTTGCCTAGTTAGCCTTTTAGATAGTTTTTTGTGCTGGAAACGGCAATACTTTTTCTTCTTTATTTTGTTCTACATATCACGATATTTTATATCTAAATAAACAAATCTATTTTTTAGAAAAAATCTTTTCTTGCGTAAATATATTCTGACCAACCAATTCGTGCCTAAAAAGTCCAAAAACTAGCCCTTAGTTCTCTCCTTTATCAATAGTACAATGGGATACAGCCACTTAACCACTTAAGACCCGGACCTTTAGGCAGCTAAAGGACCCGGCTAGGTTTTGCGATTCGGCACTGCGTCGCTTCAACAGACAATTGCGCGGTCATGCGACGTGGCTCCCAAACAAAATTGGCGTCCTTTTTTTCCCACAAATAGAGCTTTCTTTTGGTGGTATTTGATCACCTCTGCGGTTTTTATTTTTTGCGCTATAAACAAAAATAGAGCGCCAATTTTGAAAAAAATTCAATATTTTTTACTTTTTGCTATAATAAATATCCCCCAAAAATATATAAAAAAACATTTACCACGTGGGTACCTACCGGAGCATGATGGGACGGTGATGCCTATATAAATGGGATGCAAGGGGCGCTTCCATCATTGCAGTGAGAAGAGGCGTCGAGTCAACATCGGAAGAGGGGAGAAGAACAGAGGAGAAGAACATGACGTCACACGATGTACCCCATATCCATTCACTTAGGGTGGGGGGCCGGAATCTGGGGGCCCCCTTATTTGAGGGGACTCCCAGATTCCGATAAGCCCCCGCCCGCAGACCCCGACAACCAACGGCAAGGGTTGTCGGGAAGAGGTCCTGTCCTCATCAACATGGGGACAGGGTGCTCTGGGGTGGTGGGGCCCGCAGTGCGCCCCCCTGCCCCAGAGCACCCAACCCCCCCATGTTGAGGGCATGCGGCCTGGCACGGCTCAGGAGGGGGGGCGCTATCTCGTCCCCACTCCCTTTCCTGACTGGCCGGGTAGCGTGCTTTGGATACGGGTCTGGTATGGATTGTAGGGGGACCCCCTACATTGAATTTTCGGCGTAGGGGGGGTCTCCTTACAACCCATACCAGACCTAAGGGCCTGGTATGCTCCTGGGGGGGGGAACCCATGCCGGTTTTGATTTTA
This sequence comes from Rana temporaria, assembly GCF_905171775.1. Taxonomy (NCBI): domain Eukaryota; kingdom Metazoa; phylum Chordata; class Amphibia; order Anura; family Ranidae; genus Rana; species Rana temporaria. Next base: position 54,271,783 of record NC_053500.1, on the reverse strand, counting down.
CAAATTGCCGTGGTGTTCTCCCTCGGGAATGCATACCAAATGCCGTCGCTTGAATGGGCTTTTACATGGTGTGACTAACTTTCCACATTGTAAAACCAGCCCTAGTTTTGCGCAAGCAAATCGGAACTTTCGCAGAAATCACAATGCTGAAAAGCTTTGTGGATCTGCTTAAGTCCTCATTTGCATACTCAAAGCGGCATTTCAATGAGAAATGCCCCCAGCGGCGGATGCGGTACTGCATCCTAAGATCTGACCGTGTAAGTGTCTTACACATGTCAGATCTTCTGCCTAACTTTGGAAAAAGCCTTTTGAGGATCGTTTCCAAAGTTAGGCACAGAGATAGGCAGGCTGAACAGCAGTTCCGCCTGCGTATCTCTTTTGGGAATTTGGCCCGACATTTTTAAAAACGTCACTTTAATTGACCGTGTGTGGGGGAAAACGTCGTTTTATGTCTTCTAAAAAACGACCAAAAAAAATTGAAGCATGCTTCAATTTTATGTGTCGTTTTTCAAAACGTCAACTTTTACTTCACAGAAATTGACAGTGTGTAGCAAAAACGTTGTTTAAAACAAAGTTTTTTCATCCGCGCATGCCCAGAAGCTACTTATGAAGCGAGCTTCAATGGAAAAACGTGGTGGAACATAACCTCACTTTGCAAGAACATTGTGAGAAAAACGATGGTGTGTAGGCAACTTCGTCTTTGAAAATTGAAGTTTCAAAAACGTTGTTTTTTACTTCACAGAAAATGTTTTTTTTTTTCATCACATAAAGTGATGGTGTGTATGCGGCATCACACTGTCAGATCTTAGGATGCAGTACCGCATCCGCCGCTGGGGGCATTTCGCGTTGAAATGCCGCTTTGCGTATGCAAATGAGGACTTACGGGGATCCACAAAGCTTTTCAGCTTTGTTTTTTCTGCGTAAGTTTACGTTTGCATACGTAAAATTAGGGATGCTTTTACAAAGTGTAAACTAGTTACATCTTGTAAAAACAGACCTTTTTTTTCGATCGCCGCTATTTTTTTTAAATTTTGAATTTTATTTTTCGGCGCGTAACTTTTTTTTTACCCGACGCAACTTTATTGTCCCGTCGCAATCCACATAGCCCGGCATAACATAATTTCGTGCGCTGCCCGTCGGGAAAATGACGTCACGAGCATGCGCAGTACGGCCGGCGCGGGAGCGCGCCTCATTTAAATTGTCATCGCCCCCTGCAGAAGAGGACCGCCTTGCGCCGGAGACATTTAAGTTACACGGCCGAAAATTTCTAGGTAAGTGCTTTGTGGATCGGGCACTTAGGTAGAAATTTTCCGCCAGTGTAACTTAAATGGTAAAAGTTAAGTTAGGCTACGTTTTTGTGGATTTGCCCCATTGTTCAGAAATATTATTGTCCCAAGTGAAAAAGCCCCTTCATTCTTTCAACACAAACCACACCTATAGAACCCTGGATAACAGGGGTAAAAGGTAATGCTGAGTCTGGTGTGGTTGTACGGTGAGTCTGGTTAGGATAGACCCGACTGGGGTTCTCTGTCACCCTGTGCCCCTAATAAACACAGGGGGCCAAATCCTCAAAAGAGATACGCAGGCGGAACTGCTGTTCAGCCTGCGTATCCCTGTGCCTATCTTTGGAACTGATCCACAGAAGGATTTTTCCAAAGATAGGCATAAGGGGCCAGATTCACAAAGAGATACGACGGTGTATCTACAGATACACCATCGTATCTCTGATTTTTACTGGTCCTATCTATGCACCTGATTCATAGAACCAGTTACGCATAGATAGGGCCGAGATCCGACAGTGTCACACTGTGTTACACTGTCGGATCTTTTTTTGGATTTAAAAATGGCGCCGGGGGCGTTCCCGCTGATTTACACTGAATAATATGTAAATCAGCGAGATACGCGAAATTCACGAACGTACGCGGACCCGACGGTGTGTTCTTACGTTGTTTCCGTAGCGCGGTACCCGTCGTATACTTACCCCTGCTAAAAGCAGGGGTAAGTATTGTTAAGTATGGCCGTCGTTCCCGCGTCGAATTTGAAATTTCCTACGTCGTTTGCGTACGCCGATTCACGAACACGCGCGTCGCAAGTCCCGCTCACGTCGCAACCACTGACGTCCTATTGACGTCAGTGGGAGCAATGCACGCCGGGAAATTCCCCGGACGGCACATGCGTATTTAAATCGGCGCGGGAGCGCGCCTGATTTAAATAGTACACTCCCCCAGCCGTGGAATTAGAATTCCGCCGGGGGAGTTAGAATCCGCCGTCGCAAGTTTGGAGGTAAGTGTGTTGTGAATTTGACACTTTCCTCACAAACTTGCGAGGGCGGATCTTAAAACACATAGGTTACACGGATCTAAAGATCCGCTAACCTTTGTGAATCTGGCCCAAGATCTGACATCTGTAAGACACTTACACTGTCAGATCTTAAGATGCAGTACCGCATCCGCCGCTGGGGGCATTTCGAGTCGAAATGCCGCTTTGCGTATGCAAATGAGTACTTAGGCAGATCCACAAAGCTTTTTAGCTTTGTGTTTTCTGCGTAAGTTACGTTTTGCATGCGTAAAATTAGGGATGCTTTTACAAGGTGTAAACTGTTTACACCTTGTAAAAACATACCTTTTTTTCGATCGCCGCTATTTTTTTTAAATTTCAAATTTTATTTTTCGCCGCGTAACTTTTTTTTTACCCGACGCAACTTTATTGTCCCGTCGCAATCCACAAAGCCCGACGTAATGTAATTTCACGCGCTGCCCGTCGGGAAAAATGATCATTTAAATTGTCATCGCCCCCTGGATGAGAAGACCGCCTTGCGACGGAGGCACTTAAGTTACACAGCCGAAAATTTCTAGGTAAGTGCTTTGTGGATCGGGCACTTAGGTAGAAATTTTCAGCCAGTGTAACATAACTGCTAAAAGTTAAGTTAGGCAGGTTTTTTGTGGATTTGCCCCAGGGTAACTTACACATAAGAGGGACTGGGGGAGCTGTAAAATTGGTTTTCAGAGTTAAGGGAAACTGGGTTCCACAAGCCCCACGCCCAAAGTGACTCCCACCACATGTCCCCCCTTTCAGCAGAAGACTAACACAGAAGGAGCCCCCCAAACGGGTTGACTTTGAAGTTAGTCCATAGTTCCAGTCCCCCAATGCCTCCACTGCGCTACTGATTCTGTCCTCTGCCCTACTGACATGTCCACTACTGTACTGACACCTCTGATTGCTCTACGGACACCATCCACTGCCCTACTGACACCATCCTCTGCAGTAGAAGCAGGGGGTGGTGTGACCCAAGTAAACTTTTGCATCAGGTTACGCTACTGCCCCTAATTATGGGTGTAATGTGATCTTAAAGATGTATTTAGCCATTCACATTTGCCAACTATAGTCTGTAAAAATGAACACCTGGCTGTACGTTCCACTGAATTTGGATTCCTGTAATCCTAAATGATTAGCTTGAATACAGTAACGTTATGACAAAGTTATCTTTGTGATATCAGATTAACTCAGGTGAATCAGTTTTATACAGCTGCACACCTAATAGTCCCAATTTGTCCCAAAATAGTCACTGGATCAATGTAATCCTGAGTAAATCCCATATACACTATGGGCCAGATTCAGGTACAATTACGTTCTTCCCCCGCGGCGTAACGTATCTGATTTACGTTACACCGCCGCAGGTTTACAGCGTAAGTGCCTGATTCACAAAGCTCTTACCTGTAAACTTGCGGCGGTGTAACGTAAATCCGCTCGGCGCAAGCCCGCCTAATTCAAATGGAGCGGGCAACATTTAAATTAGGCGCGTTCCCGCGCCAAACGTTCTGCGCATGCTCCGTGTTAAAATTTCCCGACGTGCTTTGCGCGAAATTACGGCACCCAGATGGTTTTTTTGAACGGCGACCTGCGTTACGGCGTTTCGTATTCCCGGACGTCTTACGCAAAAAAAAAAAAACGAAATTTGACGCGGGAACGACGGCCATACTTTAACATGGCTGTTCTAAAGATAAGCCATGTTAAAGCAGGTGTAACTTTGCGACGGGAAAAACCGACTAGCGACGACGTACGAGATTGCGACGAACGCGCGGATCTTCGTGGATCGTCGTAACTAGTCATTTGCATATTCTACGCCAACCGCAATGGAATCGCCACCTAGCGGCCGGCCTAGAATTGCATCCTAAGATCCGACGGTGTAAATCAATTACACCTGTCGGATCTTAGGGCTAGCTATGCGTAACTGATTCTATGAATCAGCCGCATAGTTAGGATGGGCCGTCGTATCTCTTCTGTGAATCTGGCCCTATATTACCAAAAGTTTTGGGATGCCTGCCTTTACACACACATGAACTTTAATGGCATCCCAGTCTTAGTCTGTAGGGTTCAATATTGCGTTGGCCCACCCCTTACAGCTATAACAGCTTCAATTCTTCTGGGAAGGCTGTCCACAAGGTTTAGGAGTGTGTCTATAGGAATATTTGACAATTCTTCCAGAAGCACATTTGTGAGGTCAGGCACTGATGTGGATGAGAAGGTCTGGCTCGCAGTCTCCACTCTAATTCATCCCAAAGGTGTTCTATCTGGTTAAGGACAGGACTCTGTGCAGGCCAGTCAAGTTCTTCCACCCAGGTTGTTTTTCAGGGGTTGGGCTTGGTCCCTTAGTTCCAGTGAAGGGAACTTAAGATGTCAGTATACCAAGACTTGTTGGACAATTTCATGCTCCCAACTTTGTGGGAACAGTTTGGGGATGGCCCCTACCAGTCCTGAGCTCAACCCGATAGAACACCTTTGTGATGAATTAGTGCGGAGACTGCAAGCCAGGCTTTCTCATCCAAACATCAGTGCCTGACCTCACAATATTGAACCCTACGGACTAAGACTGGGATGCCATTAAAGTTCATGTGGGTGTAAAGGCAGGTGTCCCAATACTTTTGGTAATATGGTGTACCTTCAATGAAACCATGTTAATATACAGTCCCCTGTCCCCTGTATGGGAGAGACTTATGTAAGCCAAGTTATTACAGTGACACACCCAGGGAGCCACAGTTCATTACATGTGTAAATATGGATGACCCCTATACATACATTTTCTGTGGATTAATCACACTTTATATCACGGAACGATATTTATTGATTGTACTTTACAATATTGTCTATATATATATAATTGTGATTTAGCACTCTCCACACAGCTTGATAGATTGGTTCTCTGTTCTTTTGCGACTCTAAGGATAACCTTAGCCCCACTGACTCTCCAGGTTAAGCAAATGGATACTGCACTGCTGCTGGGAGCACAAATAGAGATACTCTGCCCACAACAAAGGTTCAGTATCAAAAAGCAAATATTGCACTGGTTAGTGACAAATGAACAAACCCAATACATTTGTCATGGGTTGCAGTAAATAGTAGTATGCACATAAATGAGTAAGTAAAAATTTACGTCAATCAGTTCACTGACAATAGGCTCTATTCACAAAAGCAGCTTGCATGCGGTATTTAGGTGTCCAGACACATTTTGCCTAAATATCGCATTCGATCCTCAAACTTTCAATTTACTCTACTGTTTTGCAATTGTAGCTGGTGCCGCGGCCTTGTTAAGCTGGCCGCCTCGAGTGCATAGGCTCTCCTGGGGGAGAAAGAGAGAGACTGTCAGTGTCTGTGGAGGATTTCTCCCCCCCTCCATTTTTCTCTTCACTGACTTGCACAGACACCCACCTGCTCTGATCCCTCCCCTGTGTCCCTATTGGCAGGAGGAGGAGAGCCAAACAGGAGCCAATCAGAAGGTCTTTAGCAGCAGCAATTGCAAAGTATCCTGGGATATGTTGTCTCCATACCAAACGGCCCCATAGCCTTGTATGGGGGGCAGGAATTACAAGAGTCAGCATTCTCTGGGGGCAAAGGATCAAAAGACTCCACCTTGCTTATCTGAGGGAACTCAGACACCATAAGGCAGGGAAAAAAATTGGACCCAGGGTAAAGGTGCTGCCTCTTAGGTCAGTCCACCACGTCATTTCAGCCATTCACAGCCAGTCGGAACATCCAGCCTGAGAGAGGGTGTTCTCAGGTGCATACCCAGGCACACCTACACCAACGGTGTGAAGCATACCAGTGTGAGGTGACCAGAAGAGCCTGCCTGTTCCAGAAAGATTATTGGGCCTGACCGCAGGATTGGTGAGGAAACAAGGACACTGCACACAGACAGAGTTATTTCACTTTTGCCTACCAGAACTTGGGTCCTGTTAATGGCCTGTTAAGTAGTCGCAGTGTCTGCCTTACCCTTATCTGGATACTGTCAGCATACCACAATTGCACTTTGCTAAGCAGGAATTTAAGTGCACCAACTAAAGTGGCTAACCAAAGATCAAAGGTCTCATCCTTCTTCCAAGGGACTGAAGTTACTGAAGTCATACGGGTATGCACACACATACTCAAGGCTCTGTATTAGGGTGACCACATTTCCTAACTACCTTTCAGGGACACGCCCCTTCCCAAAAATCAGCTTGTGCTGTAACGAATCACAGCACAGTGATTGGATACAAGAGGCGGGATTTATGATTTCTCCAATTGCAAGTAGGGGGCGGGGACTGTGCTCCTCCGGGCATTCCCGGCCAGAACAAGTACTTTAGGTGAGTAAAGAGGTGATGTGGCGGCCTTTTTTGGGGGCATTAGTTTGGCTTGGGGGGTGGCTGTGTCAGTTTCATTCTGGGACACTGTATTGTCCTGGAATGAAGGTGCCCTGGACAGACCTGTAAAATACGGGACAGTCCCGGGCAATCCGGGACACATGGTCACCCTACTCTGTATATGTAGAGGGAATGTGGGGTGGCTTACCTTGGGGGCTGATCCATTGAATGTGACTTGCATAGACTTCTGTTAAATAAAGTCGCAAGCCGCAATGAAATAGACAGTGCAAGTCACACTAATGTGCAGCTTTGAAATCATGATGAAGTAGCACGATTTCAAAGCCGCATCGGTGTTAACCAGTGCTTATACTTTTTAACAGCGTTTAAACCACTTCAATACTACAAGCCATCATATGACATCCTGGGCTTTCAGTGGAGATATCTGAATGATGCCTGCAGCTGCGCAAATACCCTGTGACATAAAAAATTGCAATGACCGTCATTTTATTTCCTAGGGTCTCTGCTAAATATATATAAATATATATATAGATATATATTTATAGATCTATATATATATATATATATATATATATATATATATATATATATATATATATATATATATATAATGTTTGGGGGTTCTGAGTAATTTTCTAGCAAAAAAATATGATTTTTACATGTAGGAGAGAAGTGTCAGAATTGGCCCGGTATGGAACAGATTTTTTGTTACAGTGATAACGCGCATTACTTTGGTAAAAAAAAATATATATGTAGCACCCTCCTAGGTAGGTGATAGAAGGGAGTATAGGTTTTGATCTTTCTGCTTACCAGGAAGATGGTCAGGTAAAACTTATAATGCCTATCAGGGAGCAGGATCTATTGGTTAGGTCTGCTCATTGTGCTCAGGTGCAGCTCAGCTTGTTCTGACTGTTCCTCACTGGTCCAATAGGGCGGCATGTTGGATATCGGGGAGGGGACCTGACAAATGAGTGCACAGGCTTTGTTACAGTCCTGGCAATTGATCGAAGGAAAGTGCTGCATTGCATGTTGGGATACTGTATAAAAAGCCAGAGTAAATGTGCTCAGAGTGAGTTGAGCCGGGAAACAGAGTCCAGAAGGGAGGGGGCGGCTGCCCTCTCCTCCGCAGAGGTAGTTGTGAAGCTCTGGGTGGTCGACAAGGGCCTAGAGACAGAGAAGATGAACCCAGAGGTCCTGCAGAGCTGGCTGGAAGGGAGACACCAGGAAGGATCTAATGAGGACAGATCTGTGTCTTTGGGGCATGTCGAGTAAGGGCCACCCCCTTCAGCTAGAAGAGTCAGTGGACGGGTGGTAGTAAAGGGGATGCTAGAGTGTCCTGAAGATAATGTAGTGCATCAAGTCTGCTTCTAGTGAGAGCAAGAAGAGTTAATTCTTCCAAACATGTGGCAGTATGGTTAAAGCAGTGTGTTGTCCTTATCCATTGTGAATAGTTTCAGTTGGAGTATCCCACTCATCCCTTCTTCCATCCAAGTTCCAAATAAAGTACAAAAACCCAAATACCCTGGTCTGGTCATTGAGTAACAACCAAGTGTGGGAGAAGGGTGGGACAAGTAGGAACCCCTATCAACCAAGTGGGAACCCTCAGCAACCATGTGGGAACTATTAGCACCCAACTGCTGGTAACCAGAGAGAGGCCTGAAGCCTCGTACACGCGATCAGTTTTCCTGACGGAAAAACTGTGAGGAGAGCTTTTGGCCGGGAATACTGGCCGTGTGTATGCTCCTCGCAGTTTTTCTGACGGGAAAACTGCCCAAAAAACGCCAGACAAAAAAAGAGAACCAGTTCTCTTTTTTCCAACCGTGAAATCTGGCGGACTTTTGCCCGGCGTTTTTTAGCAGTTTCCCTATGGGAAAATCTGCGATGGAGCATACACACGGCCGGGATTCCCGGCCAAAGCTCCATCGCAGTTTTCCTGTCAGGAAAACCGGCTTTGTGTAGGGGAAAGACTGAACCGAGCAGGTTCTCGGCTTTCCCCTCGGGATTTCCGACAGGAACTTTTCCCGTTGGAAATCCAGTACATGTGTACAAGGCATAAGTAGTCAACATTCAGCAAGCCCCATGGTGACAGTGCTACATTAAATTGCAAATCATAAGTTGAGACAAGGTTTCTAAAACGTATGCATTGATAATATCATTTCTAATAAGATGACTACATTTATACATTAAGACTAAAGTTTCCCTATAAGTCAGGCTCACATCTATCATCTTTTTTACATTTTTCTTCATCCTTTTAGAATGTGTGTTGTCGCAGATTTTTACGCATTTACATTATGCTACCTGGTATTGTGGTATATAAAACCTTATTTTTTAAACTGCCCTGTGTAGATCCGAACAGCCTCATTGAATAGCATTGCTTCTTATGACACATGTGGTGTTTTAACCACTTACCCCCCGGACCATATTGCTGCCCAAAGACCAGAGTACTTTTTGCGATTCGGGACTGCGTCGCTTTAACAGACAATTGCGCGGTCGTGCGACGTGGCTCCCAAACAAAATTGGCGTCCTTTTTTTCCCACAAATAGAGCTTTCTTTTGGTGGTATTTGATCACCTCTGCGTTTTTTATTTTTTGCGCTATAAACAAAAATAGACCGACAATTTTGAAAAAAATGAATATTTTTTACTTTTTGCTGTAATAAATATCCCCCAAAAATATATAAAAAAACATTTTTTTTCCTCAGTTTAGGCCGATACGTATTCTTCTACATATTTTTCGTAAAAAAAATCGCAATAAGCGTTTATTGATTGGTTTGCGCAAAAGTTATAGCGTTTACAAAATAGGGGGTATTTTTATGGCATTTTTATTAATATTTTTTTTTACTAGTAATGGCGGCGATCAGCGATTTTTTTTTCGGTATTGCGACATTATGGCGGACACTTCGGACATTTTTGACACATTTTTGGCACCATTGGCATTTTTATAGCGATCAGTGCTATAAAAATGCATTAGATTACTATAAAAATGCCACTGGCAGTGAAGGGGTTAACACTAGGGGGCGGGGAAGGGGTTAAGTATGCCTGGGTGTGTTCTTACTGTGGGGGGGGGGGGGTGGCCTCACTAGGGGAAACACTGATCTTCTGTTCATACAGTGTATGAACAGAAAATCAGCATTTCCCCTGCTGACAGGAACGAGAGCTGTGTGTTTACACACACAGCTCCCGTTCCCCGCTCTGTACCGAGCGATCGCGTGTGCCCGGCGGCGATCGCGCCCGCCGGGCACACGCACGGGAGTCGGGGGCGAGCGGGGGGCGCGCGCGCGCGCCTCCGGCGGCGCACGTGCGCCCCTAGTGGCGGCTAAAAGGCAGGACGTCCATTTACGTGGTCTCGCCTAGGAGAGCCACCTTGTGGACGTATAATGACGGTGCGGCGACCAAGTGGTTAAAGGGGTTGTAAAGACCAAAATATTTTCCTCTTAAAGCGGAGCTCCACCCGATTTTTAAGTCATTTGTAATATTTCTAATACTAAAAAACAATACCGAAATGGATATTTAAGTTTAATAAATATGTACATTACCTGAGTTCTTCGTTTGCCTTCCGGTCTGGAGCCTTCGGGTTTTCCTCGGGTTATTCTTATTTCCTGTCCCACGCTGCGTCTTCTGGGAGCTTGTTTCATAGCTCCCTCGTTGTCCTATTCTGGCCTAGACGAAACATCGCGTGATTTCGCGGGCCATTGCTATGGCAACACAGACGCTGACGCCCATGGCCTGTGCTGCGTGTGCGCATGCGCGAGATCGAGCGGTGGATGCTGGGAACACAGCATCACCGCAACCAGGAAGTCCCTGCCCGTATCGAATGCCCACACTACAAATGGCAACGGAAGGAATATAAGTCTTTCTTCAGCACACAAAGGGAGCGGAGCGGACGTTAGAGCGGAGAGAAGTAAGTTAATTTAACCCCTGCAATTAGCTATGTAACTAGACAAAAAAAAAAAAAACGTAATTGCGTGGGAGATCCGCTTTAAATTAAAGTCTGATGGTAGCTGATAAAGTAAAAAGTAATGTTTTGCATTATAACTAGTTTGATACCTGTTGAAATCGAGCTGTTTTATTTACCTCCGTCACTCCTGAATCATTATTCTCACTGACTTCCTGGTTTGCGGTGCGCATTCATTCTTGCTACATCACGGCCTAATGGGAACTACAGTTCCCATTAGGCTTAGCCTCCATGACTGTGAGGGATAAGAGAGCATCTTCACGCAGAGCTGTAGTCATAGGGAGGGGGTGAGCACATTCTGCTTTCCACCATGCAAAACGGCTCAGATGCTGGTGGAAAGCAAGAAGAGGAGTGACAGGAAATGGCATTTTCAAACCTGGATTACTGTATTTTGGAGGTCAAAAGGAAAAACGAGGTAAGTGATATTTAACCACTTAAGGACCGCCTCCTGCACATATACGTCGGCAGAATGGCACGGCTGGGCACATCAACGTATATATACATCCTGTACTTGTACCCAGCCGTGGGTCGCGGGCGCGCGCCCGCGGCGCGCTCCTGCGACCCGGTCCGAAGCTCCGGGACCGGGACCGCGGGTCCCGCGGACCCGATCGCTGCTCGAGTGCGGCGATCGGTCCCCGGAGCTGAAGAACGGGGAGAGCCGTGTGTAAACACGGCTTCCCCGTGCTTCACTGTGGCGGCGTATCGATCGTGTCATCCCCTTTATAGGGGAGACACGATCGATGACGTCACACCTACAGCCACACCCCCCTACAGTAGTAAACACACACAAAGTGAACCCTAACACCTACAGCGCCCCCTGTGGTTAACTCCCAAACTGCAACTGTCATTTTCACAATAAAGAATGCATTTTAAATGGTCCCAAAAATGTGTCAAAATTGTCCGAATTGTCCGCCATAATGTCGCAGTCATGAAAAAAATCGCTGATCGCCGCCATTAGTAGTAAAAAAAATAAAAAAAATAAAAATGCAATAAAACTATCCCCTATTTTGTAAACGCTATAAATTTTGCGCAAACCAACCGATAAACAATTATTGCGATTTTTTTTACCAAAAATAGGTAGTGTTCCTTTAAATGTAAAAAATCTCTCACGCTACTAGTGAGTAGATGAAAAATGTGAGGGAACCAAAACACAAAAGCTGCTAAATCTAATAGTGTTCACCATACACATAAAAAATAAATGAATAAAAGAATGATTTTGCGCTAAAGTTGAATAAATACAAACAAACTTCTCACCGTGCAATGTGGTGATAAAGTGCTATCTTAGGCAATGACAAAACGGCTTATATATTAAATAGACCCGTGACATGATCAAATATACAAAAGTGATCCAATAGAAATATAAAGTGCTGCTGTGCAAATTAAAATGCAATAACTGCAAATAAACTGCAAACAGTGCAAAAAACTGTAAAAAAGTGCTGGCCGTGCCAAAAAATTGCACCAATGTACACAGTGTATAAATGGTTCAATAATGCAATGTGCAAAAACTGAGTTAATGTCCCATATAATTGATGAAAGGGTAGGTCCTCCAATTATCTCCAAGTTCTTGTTGAGAATATTTCTTTAATTGTAATATTGAACCATGATGTCTCTCCTTCACCAGTCTCTCAGAACTCTCACCTTACAGATATAGAAAGCAGGCACATCAATACTGTAACTCCCACCATATAGGTGTTTTGGATGCCAAGATAGATACGACACTGCTTTTCTCCTTTAACACCCTCGATCGCTCCGTTATGCAGCGGATCACTGAAAGAGGGGAGGGGGAAGTGGGAGGGTGAGGGAGAAAACTCCAAACCAGGAATAAGCAAGGAGGAGAGGAGACTCCAATGGTGTAGTATTTTAAATAAAAGCTTTAATATAAATATGGTGTTTTGCCTTACGACGCTGGCATTAAACGCAAAAGTATGAAGGGGGCTTTGGGCAACAATTGCATACAAACGGCACACAATTGTTGGCCAACAAACGCAAACGTAGTTACGTACTACGTGAAATTTCAACTCTTGAGCGTCACCCTTCTGCTAATGTCGTGTGTAGCGGCCTGCTCTTTTTGAGCCAGCGTTGTAAATTTAGAGGGAAGTCTGAGCCCAGGTTCACACTGGGTACAATTTGGTACGATTTGAGATGCGATTTCACATGTCAAATCGCATCTCAAATCAGCGACATTTGCCGTCAATTGTCAGCAATGGCACCGTCCTAATCGGTGCGACGCCGCATCTGCGGCGCTGCACCGATTTCAAAAAGTAGTTCCTGTACTACTTTTTGCGATTTCGGGCCGTGATTTACATTGACATCTGTGCAGAAACCTGCACAGATGTCTCTTAAATCGCAGCCGAAATCGCGGCAAAATCGCAGCAAAACCGCAGTAAAATCGAGATTTTTACCGCGATTTTGAATTTGCAGCAGTGTAAACCTAGCCTGAGAGTAAGGCACGACACACACGATAGAATCCATCCGCTGAAAAATCTCAGCGGATCGGTTTCAGCGGATAGATTCTATGGTGTGTACATTCCTGCGGATATTTATCCGCGGAAATTTCCCAATTCCAGCAGATAAAAATTTGTAGACATGTCTACAAATCTATCCGCTTGAATTGGCTCCCGCGGATCGATCCGGTGGTCTGTACAGACTCACCGGATCGATCCGTCCGAAGGGATCCCCCGCATGCATCGTAATGATTCGACGCATGCGTGGAATTCCATTTATGACAGCGTCGCGCACGTCGCCGCGTCATCATCGCGGCGATGGCGCGACACGTCATCGCGAGGGGATTTTGGCGCGGATTTCGATCCGATGGTGAGTACACTCCATCGGATCCAAATCCGTGGAAATCCTCTCGAGGATTTATCCGCGGATACGGTCCGGTGGACCGTATCCGCGGATAAATCCTCTCGTGTGTACTAGGCCTTAGTTTACTCAGACATGTGTAATTTGTGTAAATTTGGCTCCTGTTCCAGCCATGGCTGTGCTGTGAGTGACCACTATTGTTTGCCCGGGGTGTAGTTGTTACTCCAGGCCACTTGATGAAGGACCTATCTTGGAGAGGACCGAGCACGAGGCTGGTGTCTCAAGAGAGGCCTTGAACTTCATCGAAGAATGCACTGTTTACTGAAAGGCTCGATGGTGATCGCCTGTCAGTTTCAAGTTCTACTAGAAGTTATTCTGGAGAGATCTGGGTGCTGAATCCTGTACTGGAGGATTCTGTCTCCATCAGTGGGAAGGTTGGTGGCAAAGACTGTACCATTGTTTTTACGTGTGTTACCCTGGCTGCTAGGCTAGTGAGAGAGGCCTATCCAGGTGCGCAAAACCCACTCTGGCTAGAGTGGCGACGAAAGTTGTGTTGCTGGAAGCAGGAGTGTTTCCCGTTTGAAACTACGCACCTGAACCTATCTACTTATTACCCTTCCACCTCTTCATTCACTTCACTCACATCTTCCTATCAAGTTCAGCAAATAAATCTTAGAAAAAGAAGTGCAAGGTGTGGACATTAAACTTTTTCAGCTCTCATCTAATACCCTGGACGGTGAAGAAATAGAGGTAACATGCCGCCCGAAAATATCCAGCAGCTCCTTCGGGGGTAGTGCTACACGTGTTTGGTGAGCATTGATTCCGAGCATGCGTGTTTGTACTTTGGACTTCTGTCTGTTGGACTTGTGTATACACAATTGGAAAACCTGACAACAGGTCGCGGAAATTTTTTAAGCCTGCCATCCAACATTTGTCCGCGGAAAAGCTGACAACAATTGTCCGATGGAGCATACAAACGGTCGGATTTTCCGCCAACAGCCTGTAATCACACAATTCCCGTCAGAAAATCATTTGTAGCTGCAATCATTTGAGAAAGTGCCACTTTAACCACTTAAGGACCCCTTCATGTACGTGGCTCTTTAAGCCCAGCCGTGGGGTCGCCAGCGCGCTCCCGCGACCCGGTCCGAAGCTCTGTGACCACGGCCGTGGGATTTGCGGACCCGTTCGCCGCTGGAGTCCCGCGATCGGTCCCCGGAGCTGAAGAACGGGGAGAGCTGTATGTAAACACAGCTTCCCCGTTCTTCACTGTGGCGGCATCATCGATCGTGTGATCCCTTTTATAGGGGGACACAATCGATGATGTCACACCTACAGCCACACCCCCCTACAGTTGTAAACACACTTCAGGTCACACATAACCCCATCAGCGCCCCCTGTGGTTAACTCACAAACTGCAATTGTCATTTTCACAATAAACAATGCATTTTAAATGCATTTTTTGCTGTGAAAATGACAATGGTCCCAAAAATGTGTCAAAATTGTCCGAAGTGTCCGCCATAATGTCGCAGTCACGAAAAAAATCGCTGATCGCCGCCATTAGTAGTAAAAAAAATAATAATTAATAAAAATGCAATACAACTATCCCCTATTTTGTAAACGCTATAAATTTTGCGCAAACCAACCGATAAACGCTTATTGCGATTTTTTTTACTAAAAATAGGTAGAAGAATACGTATCGGCCTAAACTGAGGAAAAAAAATTATGTTTTATATATTTTTGGGGGATATTTATTATAGAAAAAAGTAAAAAAATATAGAATTTTTTTCAAAATTGTTGCTCTATTTTTGTTTATAGCGCAAAAAATAAAAACCGCAGAGGTGATCAAATACCACCAAAAGAAAGCTCTATTTGTGGGGAAAAAAGGACGCTAATTTTGTTTGGGAGCCACATCGCACGACCGCGCAATTGTCAGTTAAAGCGACGCAGGGCCGATCCGCAAAAACTGGCCGGGTCCTTTAGCTGCATTTTGGTCCGGGTCTTAAGTGGTTAATAGATCATCAAGTGACAGCTCTTCTGTAAGTAAGAACATTTGCTCAGTCATGAATCAGCAATTATATTTGCTAAGTGAGATTGTGACCAAACAGTAACGTATGCCCTTTGAAATACAGCTCTGAGTTTCTTCAGTAATTGTTGATCTGTAAGTAGATTTAACTTTACCAAAATATATTGGCTGTTTGCAGATTTTTCCTGTGGAAAGAAATGAAATGTGTACACCAACTATACATACAGGTATCTGATAAATTGTAATAATTCT
Source organism: Rana temporaria (assembly GCF_905171775.1). Classification (NCBI taxonomy): domain Eukaryota; kingdom Metazoa; phylum Chordata; class Amphibia; order Anura; family Ranidae; genus Rana; species Rana temporaria. The sequence continues at coordinate 54,256,118 of NC_053500.1, read as the reverse complement.
TGTGTACATGAAATTTGCATATTAATCATTTCTCATTTTTTATTATCCTTGCAGCCGGAATCATTCTCTTTGGCATCGGTTCACTTATTATGACCTCTTTAAAGATTGCATACACAGCTGTGTACACAGATTGCACAACGCCCACAAAAATAATGCAACCCGTCATGCAGGCCCTCTTCATCATTGTTCAGGTATGAGAAATTCATAAACTATCAGTTTTCACTTTGCAGTATCAGCCCAATTTTTAAAAATCATGGTGTATGCAGATTCATTTCCCATCATTTAATTTTTTTTTTTAATGATCAAAAATTCATACATAAAAACATTAGGCCGCGTACACACGGTCGGTTAAAACCGATAGAAAAGGACTGAAGGACCGTTTTATTGGTCCAAACCGATCGTGTGTAGGCCCCATCGGTCCGTTATCCTTCGGTCGAAAAATTTAGAACTTGCTTTAAAATTCAACCGATGGACGCCTAACCGATAGGTCAAAACCGATGGTTAGTATGCAAAAGCATCGGTCAAAAGGCCGCGCATGCTCAGAATCAAGTCAACGCATGCTTGGAAGCATTGAACTTCGTTTTTTTAAGCACGTCGTGTGTTTTACGTCACCGCGTTCTGACACGATCGGTTTATTAATGGATGGTGTGTAGGCGCGACGGACCATCAGTCAGCTTCATCGGTGAACCGATGAAACAGTCCTTCAGTCTGTTCTCATCGGATGGACTGATCGTGTGTACAGGGCTTTAGAGTATCTATCACCCAAACTTTTTTGGGGGGATAAAATAAGCAATTATTAGAATTCCATGTTTTTTGCTGTCTCTATCAATTTTCATTCAGTTCCAATCTTGATAGCACAATGGGCCATGTTTGGAAAGCTCTTTGTCATATGCAGATATCGCTTCATAGACAGTTATCACCAGATAAGTGTCCCCAGTGGAAGATCAGAGCTGTAAAATGTTGGATAATGAGCAGTGCAATGTGATTGCAAGGCTTTTCGCCAAATGGTACAAATATAATTTTGGCAACATTTTCAGTAAATTGCGTAAGGGCCAATAGGATAGTAAATTGTGAGGATGTTTTTTAACTCATTACTATTGGTTACAGATGAGTAGGGATGAGCCGAACACCCCCCCGTTCGGTTCTCACCAGAACCGTTGAACGAACCGAACGTTCGCGCAAACTTTTAGAACCCCATTGAAGTCTATGGGACTCGAACGTTAGAATTCAAAAGTGCTCATTTTAAAGGCTAATATGCAAGTTATTGTCGTAAAAAAGGTTTGAGAACCCGGGTCTTGCCCCAGGCAACATGTATCAATGGAAAAAAAAGTTTTAAAAACTGTTGTTTTTTCTGGAGCAGTGATTTTAATGATGCTTAACCACTTGCCGCCCACCTTATGCAAAAAGACGTTGGCAAAGTGGTTTCAATATCCTGAGTAGACGTCATATTACGTCCTCAGGATATTGATCTGCTGCGCGCCCCCGGGGGCGCACATCGCGGCGATCGTTGTTGCAGGGTGTCAGTCTGACACCCCGCAACACTGATCTAAATAAATAGTCTCCGATGGAGACTCTTTACCACGTGATCAGCTGTGTCCAATCACGGCTGATCACGATGTTAACAGGAAAAGCCGATAATCGGCTTTTCCTCACTCGCGTCTGTCAGACGCGAGTAGAAGAGAGCCGATCGACTGCTCCTCTGACAGGGGGGTTTGTGCTGATCGATCATCAGCACAGCCCCCCGAGGATGCCCACACTGGACCACCAGGGATGCCACTAGACCACCAGGGATGCCACCACAGGTATGCCACCCTAGACCACCAGGGATGACAATCACAAATGGATGCCAATCAGTGCCCACAATGGATGCCAATCAGTGCCCACAATGGGCATCACTGATTGGCAGGCATTATTGTTTGGCACTGATTGGCATCCATTAGTACAACACATACTATTAGTACGTTTGTGCCACCTATCAGTGCCCATCTATGCCCATCCATGCCGCCTATCAGTGCCCATCCTTGCCGCCTATCAGTGCCCATCTATGCTGCCTATCCGTGCCCATCCATGCCACCTATCAGTGCCCATCCGTGTCGCCTATCTGTGCCCATTCATGCCGCCTATCCATGCCCATCCGTGCCGTCTATCAGTGCCCATCTGTGCCGCCTATCAGTGCCGCATATTAGTGCTCATCATCAGTGCCCATCAATGCCACCACATCAGTGCCACCTCATCGGTGCCCATCAGTGCCGCCTTATCAGTGCCCGTCAGTGCAGTACCATCAGTGCCCATCAGTGAAGGAGAAAACGTACTTATTTACAATGTTTTATAACTGAAACAAAAACAAACTATTTTTTTTTCTACATTTTCGGAAATTTTTGGATTTTTTTGTCAGAAAATAAAAATCCCAGAGGTGATCAAATACCACCAAAAGAAAGCTCTATTTGTGGGAACAAAATGATAAAAATTTAGTTTGAGTACAGTGTAGCATGACCGCGCAATTGTCATTCAAAGTCCAACAGCGCTGAAAGCTAAAAATTGGTCTGGGCAGGAAGGTGTATGAGTGCCCTGTATGGAAGTGGTTAAAGTGGGGAAAAAAATGAAAAATTCATTTAAATATTGTACCTGCTGGGTGTTACTATAAGAAAAAAAGTCATTTAAAACTGCTTGCGGCTTTAATGTAATGTCTGGTGCTTGCAATATGGATGAAAATCATTGATAAAAATAGCATGGGAACCCCCCCTCCCCCCAGGTCATTACCAGCCCCTTTGGCAGTATATACTTTGAACAGCAGTATACAGTCTGTGCAAACAAGACAGGGACTGTAGGTTTGTTGTTAAGTAGAATCTGTTTGTAATTTTGAACTGGTACTTTTTTTAAGTTTTTGGAAAACATAGAGCAGTGAGTGCGCAGTGAGGTAGGGTAGTACTGTAGTGACGCTGTACAAAACAGCCATGCTATTATCAGCTATCACTGCTGTGTTTTTTTGATGCCCCTCGGCTAACTTCACATCTATGCGATGCATCAGAGTATGTTCCTTGCTGCAGAACAGCCTATTAATTTGAGAAAGAACTGCCTGCCACTCCTTAATAGCACCAAAGTGCATGGGCCTTTTTTTAATTGTATTTTTTAATGCCACTGCACCAAAATGCATGGTGCTTTTGTTAGCATGCATTTTTATTTTTGTGATTTTTTATTTTATTTACACACAAATATATATATATATATATATATATATATATATATATATATATATATATATATATATATATATATATATATATTAATATATATCTACACACACACACACACACACATATATATATATATATATATATATATATATATATATATATATACACAGACACACAGACACACGTAGCTTTATGGTGCACACTGCAGAGGACACAGACAGTACACCATGTGAAAATACTGCAGCTAGCACAATCACCTGCCTGCCAGTATATTAGGAAGAGCGGATCTATCTAAACTCAATACAGTGTATAAACATATATACAACACCTGGGATGCATATATATCCTCTACACACTGTAAATCTCACTGACTAGCCTGCCTGCTCTATCTAACTCCAAAAAATGACACTCTCTCTCTCTCTCTCTGTCTCTCTCTGTCACACTACACAAGGCCGACTTCCAGGCAGCATGATATAGTGTGGGGTGTGTACTAAACCCCCTGAGCCATAATTGGCCAAAGCCACGCTGGCTTTGGCCAATTATGGCTCACCGTTTTTTGCGCGCTGTGATTGGCCAAGCATGCGGGTCATAGTGCATGCTTGGCCAATCATCAGCCAGCAATGCACTGCAATGCCGCAGTGAATTATGGGCCAAGACACGCAACTCGAATTTGGCGCGAACGGCCCAAAACGTTCATACAGACGAACGATCGAACGTACGATGTTCGAGTCGAACGTGAGTTTAACTCGAATACGAAGCTCATCCCTACAGATGAGGTTTAAAGTGGATGTAAACCCAATTCATGAAATTTGAGCTGGGCACAGATATCTGTAATATTTTGTTATCTCTCTTCAAGGAGTTATGTCCTGTAGCTCTCTCCCGACCAGTTCCTCTGTTATCAGCCAGATAACCCCTGACAAGTTCTCTGACACATCAGATAAAAGCAGCCTGACATTTCTGTCCGGGGAGGTAGCTATAAATAGATTAGCAGGGAGCTGGCCCTATTACAAACACCTCTGAAAGTCTCTGCCTATGAAGAAAGGGGGTGTGTGCCTTTCCTCCAATCAGCAATTTTAGCTATCTTGGCTGGGTGCCCAGACATCGCACTCTGTGTTAGACAGAAAGAGAAGCCACATGGTATGATGGGGTCTCCGTTCTCTGCCATTTTTGCACAAATAAGGGAGCAGTGTTCTTCTTTCCCTAGAGAAGAGGTTCCCAGCCAAGAGGGCTGCCTGCCTTCCTGGCCATCCTGTTGAAGGTCCCATCTGCTCATCAGAATCACAGCCATACTGAAGGGCCTGCTCAGCCACAAACCCTATTAGGGATCAAAGAGGGGTGGCACTGAAGACCTGCCTGCTGGAGTCTGAGAGTGACATTCCAAGCTTGACGGACACAGTGAGCACTGACCCAAAGGGGAAGGATTTCAGTGACTGTTTGTAACAGGCGCTCCGTGCGGCTGTTACTTCCCTATAGTACCTGGCGCTTTCAGCGCCATGCGTTCCATGCTGGAACGTATACGGCGCTTACGCGATGATGTCATTGTCCGTCGTGTGATGTGTTCCAGAGTGGAGCGCGGAAGTGCGTGGCACACGGCGCTTTGCTGGAATTAGTGCTAATGCACTGCAGCTCCCCACTGCCTATAAATGCATTTACCTTCAACAAGAAGGTGTGCTATTATTGTCAGCCTTTCTAGGCTTTGGAGGAATCCACTATTACCACTACAGAGGTACTACAGTTCCCAGCAATCCCTGGACAGCATTGCTTCCCATGCTGCAACACCACTCCTGGTATCAACTACTCCTTTAGTGCTGTTGCACCTACTACAACCTTGAGGCCTTGCTGAACATCCTTCACCACAGGATACTTAGTACCTATACTGAAGCCAGCAAAATGGATAAGTTGTTATTCTGTTACTTGTAGTGCTTTAGCAAACCTGCTACTTATATACCAGCTATACAATTGCTATTGCTTATCATGTCTACTGCTGCTCTACATATCTACATATCTAGGATATACTGTTGTGTTATAGGACTGTCTGCTAAGGAATATGTTAAAGGCACATCTACAGTCAAATACCGTGAGCTATTCACCTCTCATATATAACTAATGGTTGTTACTACAGCTCCTAACTACTTAATGTACTCTCAAAGTACCTGAGCTATATTGCCTCTCATACGTTACTATTAGTTGGCAGGACTCGTGTATTACTACGTATACCCTCAAAGTACCTGAACTATATTACCTTTCTTATGCAACTATCAGTTGTCGTTACAATGCATATTTACTACGTGCTGACATAAGTGCTACTTGTATATGGGCACATTCCCTAAAGTTGCGGAACATGTTCGCCTAAACTTACTATGCTAAGGGTTGACGTATTGTATACCTTCTCCCTTAAATCGCCTAATGCACGACGCTATGTAATGCTCATAACCACTAGCGTACAATTGTGCATTACAACCTTTTAGAACATAATATAATTTTAATCGCTAAGCTTTGGTCGCATGTTGTAATGCGTCCATGCTTAGTAGCCCTTTCTTTATGTGACACAGAGATGATGTATAGATCCCCCAAACTACTGTTGCGAGGAGTGATGCCTGGGGCCCAATACTGAGTTGTCACATAGAGAATTGCATTGAAATCCTTGCTGATTGCCCCCCAGGCTACCTGCCACAAGAATGCTGGTCATCACAGTCCCAGTTGGGCGGGCTAAGGGGAAGGGTTTTGCTGGAAGTTGCTGGAGCTGATTAAGGGGGCCTGTCGCCTGTGGATCTAGTCTGGTATCACAGGGAGAAAGTGTCTGGAAGGCCATACCAGACCCTTTATCCGAGAACACAACCTGGCAGGCAGCAGGAAAAGAGGGGGGGACAAGAGAGCGCCCCCCTTCCTGAAACGTACCAGGCCACATGCCCTCAACATTGGGAGGATGCTTTGGGGGTCCGTGACCCCTCAAAGCACCATGTCCCCATGTTGATGGGGACAAGGGCCTCATCCCCACAACCCTTGCCCGGTGGTTGTGGGGGTCTGCGGGCGGGGGGCTTATCAGAATCTGGAAGACCCCTTTAACAAAGGGGACCCCCAGATCCCGGCCCCCCCTATGTGAATTGGTAATAGGGTACATTGTACCCCTACCATTTCACAAAGAAAGTGTAACAAATCGTAAAAAGAAAAACAGACACTGTTGGGAGAAGTCCTTTATTGAAAAAATAAATAAATAAATAAATAAAAGATTCCAGCGTTGTTAATCCACTCTCAGTCTCCGCTCCAACGCTGTCGGTAGCCTGCGATGGGTGCTCTCCTCTCCGGGGTCCAGCGATGAGAAGATCTCCTCTTCATCCAGGTCCAGGATCCAGCAATGAGATTCCGCAACACATCACCTGTCTCCACCAGAGACACACTGGGAATGATGCGGCGGGATCCAGTGACAGCTCTTATGTAGGTGAGGGCGGGGCCACCCGTCACGTGACCCCATCCCCCTCTGACGCAAGGGAAAACCCAGGCTTTCCCAGTGATGTGCGGGTGACCCCACTCCCTCTGATGTAACGCAGGTTTGCTGTTACATCAGAGGCCAGTTTATTCCCTAGGGTCTCTGCTAAAAAAATATATATATATATATATATATATATATATATATATATATATACACACAATGTTTGGGGGTTATAAGTAATTTTCAAGCAATCGTATTTACCATCATCTCTACTTATTTTTAGTTACTTTTCATAAATTTCTCATAATGATTGTTATTGCATATCTATTCACTTGGTTTTATCATTCATACTACCTATTAACTTTCTTTTGCAACTTAGCCCCATCTAGTGTCTGTTTTTGAGTATTATTTCCACATTTTACTCTTCTATTAGCCATCGTCTATTAGCTCATTTAATTGTTTTTAAATACCATTACTTAAATGAATTCCTATTGTTTTTTTTCATATTTTTTCAGATTTATTTTTATTTGTATTATTTGTATTCATTTTTATTTTCATTTATTCTTTGGTCCTTTTCCTTTATGTAAAAAACAATGGCCCGGATTCACATACCTCGGCGCATAGTTATGCCGGCATAGCGTATTGAATATACGATACGCCGACGTAGCGCAGAGCGGCAAGCATAGTATTCACAAAGGAAATGCTCCCAATGTTGCGCCGGCGTAACGTAAATTCCTAGGCGTAAGCCGGCCTAATTCAAAGTAGGTGGAAGTGGGCGTGATCCATTTAAATCAGTGGTCTCAAAGTACCGGCCCGCGGGCCATTTGCGGCCCGCGGACCAGTTATAAATGGCCCGCAGGCAGGGTGGAAGTGGGGGGAGCAAAGAGTAAAAAAAAAAAATATATATATATATTTTTTTTTTTTTTTGTGAGCTGGTGCTATCTGGTGGTGAGCCGTTGGTATTACAAGTTATTACCACCAGATGTGAGCTGGCGCCATCTGGTGGTGGCCGTTGGTATTACAAGTTAAGCATTACAAGTTAAACAGCAATTCTAATGTCATTTTACACTATTTTCACTGCCATCTTCTTCCCTCTAATTAGAACCCCCAAACATTATATATATTTTTTATCCTAACACCCTAGAGAATAAAATGGCGATCGTTGCAATACTTTCTGTTACGCCGTATTTGCGCAGCGGTCTTACAAGCGCACTTTTTTGGGAAAAAATTTCACTTTTTTTAAATTAAAAAATAAGACAACAGTAAAGTTATCCCCATTTTTTTTAATATTATGAAAGACAATGTTACGCCGAGTAAATTCATACCCAACATGTCACGCTTCAAAATTGCGTCCGCTTGTGGAATGCCGACAAACTTTTTTACCCTTTAAAATCTTCATAGGTGACGATTAAAAAAATCTACAGGTTGCATGTTTTTTTTTTTTTATATAATCTTTATTTATCCATAAAGAAATTTTTTGTTTTTCATTATACAACAGCAAAGCAAAAAAAAAAGAAAAATATAAAAGGACGAAGAGGGTGCATACAATGACGTCCAACCATACAATCAGAAATTACAAAGGAACCGAGGGCCCAGTTGAACATCTCGCAGACTAAATAATAAGGATGAAGGTTACACTTGCAGGGTTAAATAACATATAAACCAAAACAACTTGAAGTTGTCCCTAAATAGTCCGCCATGTGCAAGGGCCCATAGAAGAAAAGGTAGATCATCTTGGTCAGGCAGGTAAGTAAAAACAGGAACATAATAAAAATCAGAAAAACAAAAACAAAAAAAATTATAAAGAGGGCGTACCCATAGGCATCAAAACAGTCCAGCAACAGATATGGTCACATACACAGTGGTTTCATGAGGAGGAGTACAGGGAGGGAAGAGAGGGAAAAGGGAAACAGACCCAGTCACCGTCCCTCATCTACCTGGAATTAAGGCGTGAGAGGTATAGCTGTGTCTCCCTCCCCCTCCCCTACATAGTGCAGCCAGGTAGCCCAGATCCCGTACCATTTGTCATATTCGTCCCTATGCCTCGCCATCCACTCCTCCGCCGACCTGACATTGTTCACCATCCAAATCCAGTCCAAACGGGACGGGACCCGGCTGGTCTTCCAAAAAATAGGAATCAATCTCCTAGCCGCATTCAAAAGATGCGGTAGCACTGATTTCCGGTACAGGCCAAGGGGGACGGCGGGAACATGCAGGAGGAAATTCATCGGGGAGTCTGGCAGGTCCACGTCAAGGATGGAGTTGACTTGGGACCTAATATCCAGCCAAAATGAGCGCAACTTAGGGCATTCCCACCAGATGTGTAGAACAGTGCCCTTATGACCGCAGTCCCGCCAACAGGTATCTGAGGTCGTTGGGTAAATCTGCTTAAGTCTAGTGGGCACCCTGTACCACCTGGTCAGAACCTTATACCCGTTTTCCTGCATTTTCGTATCGACTGAGCTAGAATGTGTGAGACGGTACAACTGGCTGAGCTGGTTATCAGTAAACGTATGCTGCAAATCTCTCTCCCACTCCTGGATGTAAGCAGGTCTCCCACGAGAACTCCGATCCTGCAAGAGGCCATAAAGTATAGATATAGCATGGGGGACAGGGGAGGAGGACATACAGAGCTTCTCAAAAGGGGTAGCAGATGTGGGGGAGCGTATGGTATGGGGCAGGCCCTGTGCAAAATGATGAAGCTGCCCATGCCTCCAGCTATCCATTGGAAACCCCCCATATTGGGCCCTAAGTTCCCCCAGGGATAGTAGGCCCCGATCCTGGAAAAACCGGCCACAACGCAGTTCGCCGTCTGCTGTCCAGGAGCGCAAAAAGGACGGATGTTCCCCCGGTAGGAACCAGGGGAAGCCCCCTAAAGGTGCCAGAGGGGAAAAAGGGGGGGCAAGGTCTCCCATCTTATTCATAGTGTCCCATAATTTCAGGGCCTGAGTGGACATTAGGGAAACATGGGACGACAGACCCCTCTGTGAGTGGGGAAGCCAAGGGGCATGGGATAGATTACGGCCTGCCATAAATTTTTCCAAAGGGACCCATTTCTTAGAGGACACTCCATGGTGCCAGTCTAAAATTCTCTGAAGGGCAATAGCTTCGTAATACTTGCGAATGTCAGGGACACCCATACCTCCTAGTCGTTTGGGCCTCTGCAAAATACGGAGAGCCAGACGGGGACTTCTACCCTGCCAGATGTATCGGAGAAACGCACTGTTAAGGCTCAAGAAAAAAGACCTAGGCAAAGAGATAGGCACCATTTGGAGGAAAAACAAAATGCGAGGAAGCACATTCATCTTTAACACACTGACTCGGCCCATCCACGAGAAAACCTCCCTGTCCCAACGGTGTAAGTCCGCCTTAATGGTGGAAAGCAATTGGACGTAATTACTAGAATATAATTGAGAGTAAAGGGGGGTGAGGTATACCCCCAAATATTTCATGTGGGTGGTGCACCATTTAAAGGGGAAGGAGGATTGCAACCGTGTACGCAGATCCGACGGGACCTTTAACGATAGAATTTCGGACTTCGCAAAGTTAATTTTGAAGTTAGAAATAGAGCCAAAAGTCCGAAGTTCCATCATAATATTGGGCAGGGAAAGCAGGGGGTTCGCTACATAAAAAAGGACATCATCCGCGTAGGCAGAGAGCTTATGTTCCTGAGAGCCAACGCAAAAGCCCCTAATATCAGGGTTAGAACGTATCTTACTAAGCAGAGGCTCCAGGGTGAGGGCAAAAATAAGGAGTGACAGTGGGCAGCCCTGTCTCGTCCCATTCCCAATAGGGAAAGGGTCAGAAAGAGTACCGTTTACCCTAACCCGAGCCTCTGGCCTACTGTACAAGGAGGAGACCCAAGAAAGCATTTTCGGCCCGAGTCCCAATTTAGACAGCACCGCCCGCAGATATGTCCAATCCACCCTGTCAAAAGCCTTCTCGGCATCAGTGGACAGGAGGAGACAGGGTGGATGGTCCGTCTGCATTTGTACCCACTGAATCAGCTGAATGGCCCTATTCGAATTATCCCGCGCTTCTCGACCAGTAATAAACCCCGTTTGATCGGCGTGAACGAGAGAGGGAAGAAGAGGTTGCAAGCGGTTCGCTAAAATTTTCGCTAGAATTTTAATATCGGTATTTAAGAGCGAGATCGGTCTGTAATTACCCGGAACCATGCAATCCTTCCCCTCCTTGGGCAGCACTGAAATATGGGCCAGCAGGCCCTCCCTAGGCATAGGGGTGCCTGCGGCCAGTGCGTTAAAGTAAGTGCACATATGGCCCGATATCAGGGGGAGAAAAACGTGGTAGTAGGCATTTGTGTAGCCATCAGGGCCAGGGCTTTTCCCCGACGGTAGGTTTTTTACAACGATTTCCAGCTCCTCCGAGGTAATCGGAGACTCTAGAACCTTACACGTTTTGAGGGGGAGTCGGGGAACATGGGCCTCAGCCAGATACTCGCGGATGCGGTCCTGCTTCTGCGTTTCAGTTAGACCTGGGAGTGTGGCAGGCAGCTGATATAGTTGGGCATAATAGTCCTTAAAAACAGGTTGCATGTTTTAAGTTACAGAGGAGGTCTAGTGCTAGAATTATTGCTCTCGCTCTACCAATCGCAGCGATACCTCACATGTGTGGTTTGAACACCGTTTACATATGCGGGCGCTGCTCGCGTATGTGCTCGCTTCTGCGCGCAAGCCCGTCGGGACGGGGTGCGTTTTCTGGCTCCTAACTTTTTTAGCTGGCTCCTAGATTCCAAGCAAATTTGTCAAACCCTGCCTTACACCAGTGTTGGTGGTAATAATGCGCTCGCTGACACCAGTGCTGGGGGTTAATAATGTGTTCGCTGACACCAGTACTGTTGTTTTTGAAGTTTGAAAGTTTGCATGCGGCCCCCCATGGCATATGAAAACTTGTCTTGTGGTCCTCAGGCAATTTGAGTTTGAGACCCCTGATTTAAATGAACCGTGACCCCATGCAAATGATGGGCCGAACGAACGGCGCATGCCCCGTCCCGTGGACGCTTCCCAATGCTCAGAATCACGTCGGAACGAACGCCTAAGATATGTCGAATCACTGCCTACGACGTGAACGTAACCTACGCCCAGCCCTATTTACGTACTACGTAAACAACGTAAAATACGACGGCTGTGTTCCCTGGTGCATTGATGCTGCTGACTTTCACCCGCTTTATGAGGCATAACTTTACGCCGGACGTACGACTTACGTAAACTGCGTATCTTACTGCGACGGGCGCAAGTACGTTCGGGAATCGGCGTATCTCAGTCATTTGCATTTTCGAAGCGTAAATCAATGGGAGCGCCCCTTGCGGCCAGCATAAATATGCGCCCACGATAGGATGGCGTAGGAAACTTACATCGGGCGGATGGAGCCTAATTTCAGGCATATCTTGCTTTCAAAGTCAGACGCATAGATACGACGGCGCATCTGTGCACTTACTTACTTATTTTTTTATTAATCAATGTATATTTTGTCCATTTATTTATTTTCTTCTTGTCCCCAAACCTGCTTCCTAAAAGTGGATCAAGTGTGCCCAAAATAATCCTTTACTGTTTCTAATACTTTTGGGCATTGCTGGGCTTTGTAGTCCTCTATGCAATAAAGGGCGCCATTCACAGCTTCCCTCCAGGCTTGACAAAAGAGCTGGGCGGCCCCGAAACACGTAGCCATACCCCTTCTGGGATGTGGCACTGCCATTACTTCCAGTCGGCTCATTGCTGCGTTCTACAGCCCGATCTGCTTCCTGGTTGTTGATGTCCCATCTGACATAGCAGATGTCCAATCTGGCTAAGCAATGGTGCCCCATAACCCCGAACCAACCTACCATAATTTGTTACATTCACTAACAGCCAAAATTGAAAGGAAATTCCAATACCTGTAATTTAATAGTTAGCTAGATATTTATTATTTTGAATTCTTGGATTTTCTTTCTTATTTTCGGATTTTCAAATTTCCGAATTTTCTGATTTTTGAATTTCCGAATTTCTGAACTTTCATATTTTCGAACTTACAATTTCTTTACAAATTTTCAAATTCACGGAAAAAAAATGAAACAGAAATGAAAATGAACTAATTTTTCTAGTTTTCCATAAAGGGCATAAACTCTGTTGAAGGCTGTTACTGCAGGATGTCAGAAAGTATGAATTTGGGGAGAATGAGAGTGGTTTGGTTCAGGAGGGAGGAGAAAAAAGGATTAGTACACTTTGAATGTATACTTAATTCTTTATGTGGAAATTATTCCCTTTTTTACACTTCTAAAATGTTTTGAATTAATGATGCAATGCTCATTAAGCAAATTGTGATTTTCTTGTAGACATGTTTTCTTTGGATCTCCTGCAAACATTGTGTCCAGATTCATGTAATTACTACCAGGTAAGTTATTCCAAAACTGTAATTTGATAAGGGATCTGGTGTGGATTTTTGGGGGAACTCCACGCCATTTTTAAAAAAAAATTGGGGTGGCGTTCCCCTTAAAATCCACATCAGACCTGAAGAGTCTGGAATGGATATTTGGGGGGAACCCCACGTAATTTTTTTTTAAATTGACGGCGGGGTTCCCCTTAATATCCATACCAGACCTGAAGGGCCTGGTAATTGAATTTGGGGGGACCCCACGCTTTTTTTTTTTTATGAATGAATTCTCTCTGAATTGCCGGGAGCCGACAATTCATTATAGCCGCAAGTCGGTTTTAAATGAATTTTTTTCTTTCAGAAATGACACTTTGTGCAGAGACAGTTATAAGTACGGGAAACATGCGCTATTTCACATGCATACTTTACACCCCCCCTAGGTACGAAATTTAAAGGAATATTTTACTTTTATTTTTTCACTTCAAGCATTATTAAATTCACTGCTCCTGAAAAAACGTCAGTTTTTAAAACTTTTTTTGCATTGATACATGTCCCCTGGGACAGGACCCAGATCCCCAAACACTTTTTAGGACAATAACTTGCATATTAGCCTTTAAAATTAGCACTTTAGATTTCAAACGTTCGAGTCCCATAGACTTTAAAAAGGTTCTAAAGTTCACACGAACATTTGGTGTGTTCGCAGGTTCTGGTGCGAACTGAACAGGGGCTCATCCTTACTGGTAAATACGGGGTCTGAGCAGCAGCCCCAGGCTAGCAGGTACAGGGTCCAGGCTAGTGGGTGCGGGGTCCGGGCAGTGGCTTCAGGCTAGCAGGTGCAGACTACAGGCTAGCATGTGCAAGGCCCGGGCAGCGGCTCCAGACTAGCAGGTGCCCCGCTGTATAATTGTACTTTTTATCTTCTCAGGTGCTTTCTGATGGTCATTTTGATGGTAAATATGACTATATGGATTATCATGGTTACTGAAGAATCCACACATCACACAACTGAATTGGAGTTGTTCTTTAGAAGAAAGGCTGCAAGAATGAATAACACTTTTCATTATAGCCGCAAGTCGGTTTTAAATGAATTTTTTTCTTTCAGAAATGACACTTTGTGCAGAGACAGTTCTAAGTATGGGAAACATGCGCTATTTCACATGCATACTTTACACCCCCCCTAGGTACGAAATTTAAAGGAATATTTTACTTTTATTTTTTCACTTTAAGCATTATTAAATTCACTGCTCCTGAAAAAACTTCAGTTTTTAAAAAAAATTTTGAATTGATACATGTCCCCTGGGACAGGACCCAGATCCCCAAACACTTTTTAGGACAATAACTTGCATATTAGCCTTTAAAATTAGCACTTTAGATTTCAAACGTTCGAGTCCCATAGACTTTAACCTCCCTGGCGGTATGATTCTTTCAGAAAAAACATGCTGAAAGCGGTACCATTATTTGCAAGGAAATTTGGCGTTTTATATTGTAGGTCTGTCATTTTTAGAAATAACTCACTTAAATCTGACCAAACAAGCTTCTAATAGGCATCCCGGGTATGACATTTTTTTTAAAACAAAATTATAAATTATAATATAATAAATAATTATAAATAATTATAACAAATAATAATATAATGTAATCAAATCAAAATCACTGAAATTTGCTCAGTTGCAGAATTGTTGCTGTCATTATTTTTATTTTTTTATGACGAATTTCCCCACAAATTGCTATCGCACAATTCTGCAAGTGATTATAATTTATTATCGCTGTTTTTTAGCTGATCTAAAACTATTTTTGACATAAAGGGACACTTTTGGTTGCTATGGACAATCTACAGTTTGCAGGGAGAAAGAAACGTTTTTATTATATAAAATGACATGCATGACACAGGACAGACCACTAGGGACAAGGGGGGTGTGTTTTTTTTACATACAGTACTGTAATCTATAAGATTACAGTATACTGTATGTATAGTGTTTGTTTACTTTTTTGAATTTGGCGCCGTTCTCCGTCCCCGTGCGTCGTAACGTCGCAGGGAACGGAGATCAGCGTCACACGGAGGCACTGTGTGAATCGAGCGAGGTCCTGCTCGCTCACACAGCGCGGTGGCATCGCTGGATCCAGGGACAAGGTAAGTAAAACTCCCTGTACATCCAGCGAGGCGAGCCCGAGTCTGACTCGGGGTTACCGATCCTAGCCCAAAAATCTCACCCCGAGTCAGACTCGGGAACACCGCCCAGGAGGTTAACAAGGTTCTAAAGTTCACACGAACATTTGGTGTGTTCGCAGGTTCTGGTGCGAACTGAACAGGGGCTCATCCCTACTGGTAAATGCGGGGTCTGAGCAGCAGCCCCAGGCTAGCAGGTACAGGGTCCAGGCTAGTGGGTGCGGGGTCCGGGCAGTGGCTTCAGGCTAGCAGGTGCAGACTACAGGCTAGCATGTGCAAGGCCCGGGCAGCGGCTCCAGACTAGCAGGTGCCCCGCTGTATAATTGTACTTTTTATCTTCTCAGGTGCTTTCTGATGGTCATTTTGATGGTAAATATGACTATATGGATTATCACGGTTACTGAAGAATCCACACATCACACAACTGAATTGGAGTTGTTCTTTAGAAGAAAGGCTGCAAGAATGAATAACACTAAAGATAATGACGATGACGGTACAAGCATTTTTTTTAATGTAACATTGTTTTCTTTTCATGAGCACTTGCTCCAGAGTGTAACAATGTTCACACATAAAAGTTTTTCTGAATCTAAACTGGTGGCAACAAACAGAGAAGCATTAGAACCCCTGACTGACAGGAGTCATTTTTTTTACTCCCCTGAGAAAATTCACACTTTCTTTTTCCCCAAATGAGGTAAAATCTACTATTTAAATTACCATAGCAGGAATAGGTAAGAAATCTCTCAATGAGGACAATTGTTTTAGTAAAAACTGGCCAAGAAAGGAGTTGCTCACTTTTGAGCGATTTCATTTCACTTCCTGTTCCTATGGGACAGGAATTTAAGGAAAATTCCTGATATAGAACAAGGACAGAAAAAAATGAAAGGGGGTTTAATCCTTTCCCTACTCTATCCAAAACGGAACAAAGTTTAAACTGTAGATATCACCCAACTTGTCCTTTCTGCTCCTCCCAGGACCTCCTTCTTTCTAGCTCACTTGTTACCTCCTCCCATGCTCTCCTTCAGGACTTCTTCAGAGCCTCTCCCATCCTCTGGAACTCCCTGCCCCAATATGTCCGATCAGCCCCTACCCTGTCCACCTTTAGGCAACTCTTGAAAATAAATTTATTCATGGAAGCCTACCCCATCTCCACCTAAGAACTCCACTTGAGTCACCTCGATCAGTTAATTTCCTTGCAGCCATTACCTTTTGTACCACCTCCTCCTCCTTTTAGATTGTAATCTCCATGAGCAGGACCCTCCTATTTTTTCTGTATCTGTATTCTGTATGAAATCTTGCGGTAGAGAGGAGGAGACGGCTTTCAGCTGCTGCAGGGAGAGCCACATGGGGATCAGTTACTGTTTTTGCACCCTCGATGCACCAATGTCTATGATCCCATGCATCCTGCTGACAGGGCCCCCAATGACAGTACAGGAGGCCCATCTTCCCCCCCTTATTGGTGGCCTTGTGTGCACCATGCATTTTGCACCCATGGAGGATGTGCCACTGTCTCCATCCTGGGGTGCACAGAATCAAATTCATATGTATTTGTGTGCCTTCTAATACAGCCCCGGGTAGCAAAAGAAGGGGGGGGGGGGGTTTTAATCCTTCAACACTTTAAAAGCACTCTAAGACTAGGCCTTTTCTAGCACTTTTTGTTTACTTGTAACAATCAGTATTTTTGCTAGAAAACCCCCAAACAATATCTTTTTTAGAGGTCCTAGAGAATAAATTGGTGGGTGTTGCAATTTTTTATGTCACACAGAATTTGTACATTTTTGGGGTAAAATATAAAATATAATGTTACGCCACGTAAATAGCTACCAAACATGTAATGCTTTAAAATTGCCCATGCCCCTGCAACAGCAAAGGACATACATTTTACTATCCATAGGTGACACTTTAAAAGCCTTTACAGGTCACCACTTTAGATTTACACAAGGGGTCTAATGCTAAAATGACTGCCCATGATCTAACGTTTGAAGTAATGCAGCACGTGTGGGACGATCGCTGTTTGCTTGTGTTAGCCTTTGCATGCAAAAAATGGGCAGGGGGGCACCTATTTACATAGTTACATAGTTAAATAGTAGGTGAGATTGAAAAAAGACATCAAGTCCAACCTATTATATGTCAGTATTACCTTGTATATCCCTGTATTTTGTGCTCATTTAGGTGCTTATCTAATAGTTTCTTGAAACCATCGATGCTCCCGGCTGAGACCACCACCTGTGGAAGGGAATTCCACATCCTTGCCGATCTACGTAGTTTAAGGTTAAACCTCTTTTCTTCCAATTTTAAAAAGAGGCCACGTGTCTTGTTAAATTTCATTCCGCAAAAAAGTTTTATCCCTATTGTGGGGTCACCAGTACGGTATTTGTAAATTGAAATCATATCCCCTCTCAAGCGTCTCTTCTCCAGAGAGAATAAGTTCAGTGCTCGCAACCTTTCCTCATAACTAATATGCTCCAGACCCTTTATTAGCTTTGTTGCCCTTCTTTGTACTCTCTCCATTTCCAGTACATCCTTCCTGAAGAGTGGTGCTCAGAACTCTACAGCATACTCTAGGTGCGGCTATAATATTGTTTTATCTCTGGAGTTAATCCCCTTTTTAATGCATGCCAATATTCTGTTTGCTTTGTTAGCAGCAGCTTGGCATTGCATGCCATTGCTGAGCCTATCATCTACTAGGACCCCCAGGTCCTTTTTCATCCTAGATTCCCCCAGAGGTTCTCTCCCCAGTGTATAAATTGCATTCGTATTTTTGCCACCCAAATGCATTATTTAAAAATGTTCTACATTGAACCTCATTTGCCATGTAGTTGCTCACCCCATTAATTTGTTCAGATCTTTTTGCAAGGTTTCCACATCCTGCAGAGTACAGTAGGTGTTTGTGATATTGTGTTTTTAGCATGACAGCATCGCGCTGATTCTCGGCGACATGGTGCCGAGATCTCGCCGACATCTCGCACTCACTGGAATAGTGACAGCACATTCCAACGTGCGTGTCATAGAAGCGACGGGAGATCCGACTTGGATTCCCGCCAATTCTACACGTGTGCGGCGTTTGTTATGAATCCTGAGGGGGAAGTCCCTGCCGGATTTTAAATAAAAATTCGGCATGGGGTCCCCCCTCAGGAGCATACCGGGCCCTTAGGTCTGTTATGGGTTGTAAGGAGAGCCCCCCTACGCCGAAAAAACGGCGTAGGGGGTCCCCCTACAATCCATACCAGACCCGTATCCAAAGCATGCTACCCGGCCGGTCAGGAAAGGAGTGGGGACGAGCGAGCGACCCCCCCCCCTCCTGAGCCGTACTAGGCTGCATGCCCTAAACATGGGGGGGTTGGGTGCTCTGGGGCAGGGGGGCGCACTGTGGCCCCCCCACCCCAGAGCACCCTGTCCCCATGTTGATGAGGACAGGGCCCCTTCCCGACAACCCTGGCCGTTGGTTGTCGGGGTATGCGGGCGGGAGGCTTATCGGAATCTGGGAGCCCCCTTTAATAAGGGGGCCCCCAGATACCGGCCCCCCACCCTAAGTGAATGGATATGGGGTACATCGTACCCCTACCCATTCACCTGGAGGAAAAGTGGTAAAAACACAAATAAAAAACACAGGGTATTAAAATATTTTACAGGAAAAATAAATCTCGCGCCAAATGAATTACACTAAATTATATACTTGATAAATCAAGTGACTAACTGAGTGAAGCTGCTCCCAAATAAAATCAGGTGACTGACTTGCATATATTGTGTAGTGAGGTGAGGGGCGCTATATCAAAATAGTGGATGCGTGTCACAATGTGCGTTTTGAGTAGTACACAGTGTAACTGTGTGCCCAAATCTATGTGAAAAACCAAACAGATTATAGTTTAAACTCTATAAGTACAATAGTGCCAAATGCTGTGAAAAAAAAAAAAAAAAAAAAAAAAAAAAAAAATTAAAATTAAATTAAAAGAATGTCCAGCAAATAAATAGTTAAGTGCAAAATGGATCCAGTGTTGTATCAAGTCCAGGTGCAAAATGCAAATAATCCAATCCCAAATCGCAGGGAAAAGTGCAAATGCTAAAGTGCTTGTGAATCATCAAAATAGCCAAAGTGCGAGAAAGAAGTGATCCGCCTTCACCTATAGGTCACCAGAATAATAATGGATGGCTCCTTACCACACGGTGTTGACCAGATTACTTAAAATATGGTCAATCAGGCTTGTTTTAAATGAGGATCAGCAGGGTCTCATTGGATTCCAATGTCAGCGATTGCAGCAAATGGTGTACCAAGAAAGGAGAAGAGATACCACCATAGTGTAAAACCATTTAATATCCAAAAGTTAAAATTACAATGCCAAATGGCCTCTTACTGTTGCTGGTGCCCGTTCCCGGCACTGAGGCTGTAGGTGGTGGGGATAGTAAGACAAGATAAGAGATGGCCGCGTCCTGGTCCACTAGCGTGCGTTCCACCGCTAGTTGTCCATCAACCAGTGAGGCCGGAAGTGCGTGGCTATGCGTGCGCGCTTGGATACCGCCTCGACGTCACGTTTCAGTTAAACCGTCTTCAGGAAGCGTAAAATATTTTATTAGTCTGCTCCGGAGGCTCCCCCTGTCTTCTTTAGCTCTTTTACCAGGGGGAGCTTCTTCTTCCGATTTCCGGGGGTCTTCTCCTGCTCTCCGGGGTCTTCACCGCTCTTCTGTGACGTCTTCTCCGCTCCGGGGGGTCTTCTTCTATGTTCGCCGCTCTCCGCTCTTGACTCGGCGCACCCCGGTTCTTCCTCCCGCTGTCCGGTGCCTTCTCCTTCTTCCGCTGTTCTGTGACGTCTTCTCCTCTTCTTCCGCTGTTCTGTGACGACTTCTACTTCTCCCTTCAGGCCGCTGTGCTGTGACGTCTTCTCTTCTTCTCTTCTCCCGATGTTGACACGCCGGCTCTTCTCGCTGAAATGGCAGGTGCGCTGCTTTCATCGGACCTATATAGGCCTCACAGTCCCATCATGCTCTGTACCTACCCATGTGATACCTACCCACGTGGGTAGGTATCACATGGGTAGGTACAGAGCATGATGGGACTGTGAGGCCTATATAGGTCCGATGAAAGCAGCGCACCTGCCATTTCAGCGAGAAGAGCCGGCGTGTCAACATCTGGAGAAGTGAAGAAGATGACGTCACAGCCCGGAAGAAGAAGAATACGTCACAGCACGGAAGAAGAAGATAGACGTTCAGCGCTGAAGGAGAAGGCACCGGACAGCTGGAGGAAGAACCGGGGTGCGCCGAGTCAAGAGCGGAGAGCGGCGAACATAGAAGAAGACCCCCCCGGAGCAGAGAAGACGTCACAGAAGAGCGGTGAAGACCCCGGAGAGCAGGAGAAGACCCCCGGAAATCGGAAGAAGAAGCTCCCCCTGGTAAAAGAGCTAAAGAAGACAGGGGGAGCCTCTGGAGCAGACTAATAAAATATTTTAATACCCGGTGTTTTTTATTTGTGTTTTTACCACTTTTCCTCCAGGTGAATGGGTAGGGGTACGATGTACCCCATATACATTCACTTAGGGTGGGGGGCCGGTATCTGGGGGCCCCCTTATTAAAGGGGGCTCCCAGATTCCGATAAGCCTCCCGCCCGCATACCCCGACAACCAACGGCCAGGGTTGTCGGGAAGGGGCCCTGTCCTCATCAACATGGGGACAGGGTGCTCTGAGGTGGGGGGGCCGCACGGGTCTGGTATGGATTGTAGGGGGACCCCCTACGCCGTTTTTTCGGCGTAGGGGGGGGCTCTCCTTACAACCCATAACAGACCTAAGGGCCCGGTATGCTCCTGAGGGGGGAACCCATGCCGGATTTTTATTTAAAATCCGGCGGGGACTTCCCCCTCAGGATTCATAACAAACGCCGCACACGTGGAGAATTGGCGGGAATTCAAGTCGGATCTCCCGTCGCTTCTATGACGGCTTTGTCTCTATCGCGGCAAGCCAGCTCGGCGCTGGCTCCCACGATGGGGCTCGTAGGTGCTCAATCTCGCCGAGAAAGGGAGCGAGATTGACACAATATCGCGTGCACCTACTGTAGTTATTGCCCTGCTGCATTCTTGCGTTGGCCGCTAGGGGGCGCGGCCATTGTGATCGGCGTATAGTATGCAAATTGCATACTACCACCGATTCACAAAAGTTGCGCGGGCCCTGCGCACGCAAGGTACGGAGTTTCCGTACGGCGACTTTAGCATAAGGTTGCTCCTGCTAATAGCAGGCGCAACCAATGCTAAAGTATAGCTGCGCTTCCCGCTCGCGACGTTCAAATTTTACGTCGTTTACGTAAGTGAACCGTGAATGGCGCTGGACGCCATTCACGTTCACTTAGAAGCAAATGACGTCCTTGCGACGTCATTTGCCGCAATGCACGTCGGGAAAGTTTCCCGACGGAGCATGCGCTGTTCGCTCGGCGCGGGAGCGCGCCTGATTTAAATGATTCCCGCCCCCGGCGGGATCATTTACATTAGGCAGCCTTACGCCCGGCTGTTTAGCATATCGCCCGCGCAATTTACGGAGCAATTGCTCCGTGAATCGCGGGCAAAGCGCAATATTTGCGTGGGCGCAGAGAAAAATTTTTGCTCTTTGCCCACGCAAATATTGCGCGAATCTACCTGAATCTGGGCCAGTGTCTTTGTATTCCCCTTATGTTTCCTATTTGTGTGATTTATACTGAAGCCAATTGATCTGTGATCGCTGTTTCCTAAATTGCCCCATATTTCCACATCCGTGATCAGGTCTGTATTATTGGTAATCAGTAGGCAGTAACGCTTTATTTGTAGTTTATTTAAAAAATAAATGAATAAAAAGTCCCCAAATCTTTCCCATAGTTTGTAGACGCTATAACTTTTGCGCAAACCATTCAATGTACGATTTTTTTTACCAAAAATATGTAGCAGAATACATATTGGCCTAAACTTATGAAGAAATTCGTTTTTTTTAATTTTTTATTGGAAATGTTTTATAGCAGATTATTTTTTTTTTAATTGTCCGTTATTTGGTTTATAGCATAAAAACCGCAGAGGTGATCAAATATTACCAAAATAAAGCTCTAATTGTGCAAAAAAATGGCCTGGTCAGGAAGGGGGTAAAACCATCCAGAGCTGAAGTGGTTAAATGCTTCACAGTAGTCGTCTTCAAAGATCAATGGGCACTATAAATTAGTTTTTTTAAGGGACGGTACATTGGTTTGAAGACCAATTTATGTGCTTTGTTTAAAGCTTTATCATTTATCAGTTTTTATTTTGAAAACGAACCCTTTATTTAAAAAGCCCATAAAAAAAAGCCATAATACTGTATATACCATTTGATTTGGAAACTATTCTGATCTTTCTAATAGAAAAACCATCAGAGCTGCATTCTTGTTGGTAGCCTATGTTAACTGACTAACGATAAATCAGAAATGGTCCATTTATGGAGTCATTCCACACTCAGTAGTGTATGATGTGTGTGTGTATAATCTGATCTATATTACTATTCAGTTGTTCACAGCATAGCAGTAAATCTAAAAAAAAATTCTCAGTATGAAAATTGACTATTGTATTACAAATCCATATTACTTTTCTCAACAGATGGCGATGAAGATTTGAACAGATGTGGATGCTCATATAAATGTGCCATTAACAAAAGAGTTTATAGTTACCTGTACCCCTTTAATATTGAGTACAACCTCTTTTCTGCAGCAATGATCTATATCATGTGGAAGAATGTGGGACGCAAGATTGATGAAAATGCTTTATTCCATCATGGACTTGGGCCAGGGGTTCGTCAACACATTCCACTTCTGGGCCTTTTTTCTGGTTTGGCCATTGTAATTACAGGCCTAGTAATGTTTATCTTGTATGAAGTAGGTAGAGGGAATCCTCAAAAACTTTGGGTATCTTTGACTGCTTTTTACTTCTTTCATTTGATCAGTCTTTTTCTTATGTGTCTGGCCAATGTGGTGGGAATTGTAATTTTCCAGCTGGATAAGAGGAACATGTGCAATCAGAAGAACCCAAGTCGGACCTTAGATACTGTTCTACTTGTGTTAGCAACATTAGGCCAATATGAAATTTCTTATTTTTCTCTTATAGCCATGGTATCCATAGTTCCCTTTAGCCTCATGTGTGGTTTAACATTTTCCTATTCCGTACTGATGATTATTCAACACTTCTTTCAAAATGCTTTAATAATCCAAGGCCTGCACCGTCTTCCCCCCGCCAACTTACTTAATGCTCATTCAGGAGCGAGTTCCCCCGTTTCCGTGGAACACCATGATTCTATAAGACGTAGAAGTGTGCCAGAGAAAGAGAAAAGATTGTCCCTAACGAGCCTTCCAGGAAATCTGAGAATGTCAAGAAGATCGACTCTGGTGGGAAGCATTAAGAGCCATCTGAAGAAAAGGAAAACTATGAAGGACGTTTATTTGTTTCTCTTCCTCTGTAATATTACTGTAAGTAATTCATGTCTTTGTATCCTACTCATGCACAGGCTAATTTTGTTCAATAGTACAAATATTATTCAAAATTATTTCCTGCTTATTTACTAATGGAATACAGAACTTCCACTTTGCAAAGAAAATGTCCACTTAAGTTGGTGATTAAGCTTCATTCATCCAATCATGTGCAATACAATAATGCCATTTTTCTTTTATGATTGGGTTTTCAGTGTCAACTTTACTAAGTGAACATCCTCTATTCTTTTATGAATGCCCAGAAGTATATTTCTGCACACCCAGGTTTTTTGCTGTCACTCTTACCCAAGTTCCCTAACTAGTCTTATTATTACACTAACAAGATGTCATGCCTGCACAAGCCATACTTAAAGGAACACTAAAGGAAAACATATTTTTTTGTAAAATAACAAACATTTTATACTTACCTCCACTGTGCAGCTCGTTTTGCACAGAGTGTCCTCGAACCCTGTCTTCTGGGGTCCCTTGGCGGCTGTCTCGGCTCCTCCTCGCAAGAGCTTTCCACCTTTATGCGCGCGAGCTCGTATGGTGGAAAGCTTTTGCGGGCGCGCTCCCGTGATACAGTGGCGGGCATAGCCACCGACTGTATCACTCCGCGGCGTCATCAGATGCAATTGAAAGCAGCGCCAGCCAATGGCTGCGCTGCTATCAATCCGTCCAACCTAGCCAATCAACGGCCAGGCTGGGAACCCAAGAGAATGATGGGGACGAGCAAGGGACTTTCGAGGGGTGAGGTAAGTAAAACGGGGGTTCGGGGGTGGTACCGTCGGATGTTTTTTCACCTTAATGCATAGGATGCATTAAGGTGAAAAAACATTTACCTTTACAACCCCTTTAAGTTGAGGACAAAGGCCATAAAAGAGACAGCTGACTTGAAGAATTAACCCTCACAGCGCTGGCAGAAAGTGTCAAAAGACCAGGCTGATCCTCTCCCCTGAGTTGATGGTTCTTCCCCACATTGGTAGTGCACATGACAACAGTCTATTAGCACTAGGACGGAGAAGGAGCCAGCCAAATTAACTTTTTAGGTTAAACCGCAGGTGATTGGTTGCTAGGTCACAGGGTGGTCCTAGGCAACCAATCACCAGCTTGCTAATATGAAAATTTACTCTACTGGCTCCCGACCTCTGTCCAGAACTGTGCTGCCTCCCAGTCTCTACTGTGGAAACTGCTATGGAAGGGAAAGGGGGCGGTGTGTGTGTGTGTGGGGGGGGGCGGGTGATGTGAAGGGGCAGAGGACACTGTTATGGGTAGGGTCACCCACATAGCAGTGTTATCTACCACCCTTCACATCACCCGCCACCCCTCTGAACCCTGTATTCTGAGGCTAATGCACTCCTTAACCCTAAATTCTGAGTGCAATGCACTCCTAAACCCTGCATTCTGAGCGCTATGTACTCCTGATCCCTACATTATGAGCGCAACATACTCCTGATTCCGTCATTCTGAGCGCAAAGCACTCCCGAACCCTGCATTCTGAGCATAGCGCACTTACAAAAACATACAAACCCTGCATTCTGGGAGCAAGGCACTCCTGATCTCTGTATTCTGAGAGCAACGCACTCCTGATCCCTACATTCTG